>NC_086319.1:22442656-22725156 GCF_036172605.1 Pelobates fuscus | reverse complement strand
AAATCTCCACCTGCACTGTGGGGGAACCTGTCCGTCCCGTTGCCGGGACAAGAAGAACTGGTGAGTGTCTCTGAGTTACAGCTTATATGGAGGCAGCAGGCGGAGCACAGCATTTAAATTCTAAAGAAGGAGGAGCTTCTTGTCCAGAATACTAAGGAACATCCCACTTGTAAGTACTGCCACTATACGAAGGGAAAAGTAACATTTTACTATATGTAAGGAAAGCAAGGGGGTGCCAGATGTTTTTGACACTACAGGGTCAGGAATACGTGCTTGTCCTTTGTCAGTTAAACAAACACTATAGAGTCAGGAACACAGAGAATTAAGCATTGAGACTGCAGGGGCATGATCTGTACACCAAAACTGCATTATTAAAGGGTTAAATGCCCAATTCTAACTATGGAGAATGCCTGCCCCCCTGATTTTCAATAAAACCTGCAAAATACTTTTACTCACGTGGATTCCAGTGCCAAATAGAGTTCTGGGCTGCCAATGTCACGTGTGCTGGGGGTGCAACTTGCCCCAGCACACAAATACAAATATCTCAGACCACTGAAGTGATCATGGTGGTTGGAGTAACCCTTTAAGCTAAAATGGTTTTGGTGCCTATAGTATCGGTTTAATATATTTCACATAAATGTCAGAAAGTGTACATACAAATCTGGCTTTTATTAAAATAATCTTTATTTTTATAGCCATAATCTAAGGCAGTTTTCTGTCCAACACAACATACACACATCGGTCTTTGAGTTATTAACTCACTAAGTAGAAATGTATGATTTTCAGATAGTCAAACTAAAATTTTTCTTGTACTATTGGCTTATTTGTATTTCCTAAGTGTTGGCTGCTGTTAGTTTATTAACATCTTTTAGACGTGGCTTCCTACCATTTAATTTCCTAGCCATATATAAGGACTGCACGTTTGTTTCTGTACTTTAGAACTCAACACAAAAATATGGATTGTGATATTTGTAAACAAGTCTGCAAACTGGCATTCAACACAGGCTTTATTTGCTCCATATTTCTAAACAGGAGATTATATATATATATATATATATTTATGGAGATACAATAAAGTAAATGACCGGGGTGACCGGTATGTGCTGATTGCAATGTGAACGGCTGGTTCGGTGTGTGTTGAGGGTGTCGTGTGGCTGAGAGATGGATACGGATCAGAATGGTATGCAGCACAGGTCAAAGGAAATGTTTTGTAACAGTTATGGCAGCTTGTACCTAGATTCAGAACAATGCCGGCAATCGCTGCTTTACTTGTATATTAAGACTTCTATTCTGTGCCATCTACTAAAAATGATACCAACCATTTCTGTTAGTCTGGGTAGCCACAGTCACCATATCACTCATGGTTACAGAGTTTCTCTCTCGTGGTAAATTATTAGCATACGATATGTTCTGTGCGTCAACCTGAAATTAAAGAAAAACACAAAAAAAAAAAAACAGTTCCTAAACTATAACAATAATTATAGAGAAATTCATACCTCTACAGAGAGGTCTCAACTATAATCAACTCAATATTCATTACACAAACATGGTTTCCTGAAGAAGTCTAGATAACACGCTGAATAAGTTGGCCTAGTCCATATGAACCAGTAATAGACCAGAAATACAGTAACTTGGCATTTGGAAGCCATTTAAATGTTATTTTATCGATTTTTTTAAAATTATGTAAATGTTTTTTTTTACACAACTAATGTTGCACAGCTTATAGTTATTTGTATTTGATTTATTAAATCTTCATTGGCCCCAATTTATTTTTTATTGTATATGAAAAAAATAAAAATAGAATTACAACTCGAACAAACCTTCAGTGAAACTCTAGAGCCCATAACTGTGATAAATCTTCATTAAAGCAACATAAAGCATCACACAAAGAAAGAGTAGGAGTCATTAAAAACGTTTTTTTTTTTTTTATAGTTACAAATCCCTTGTAGGGGTCCCTAAATCATGGACTGGTAGGGGTGCAGAGATGACTGGTAGGGGTCCCTAAATTCAGGACTGGTAGGGGTGCCCAGATGACTGGTAGGGGTCCCTAAATCCTGGACTGGTAGGGGTTCCCAGAGGAATGGTTTGGGAACCACTATGATTGGATAGTCACAGAGAGTCTGTGCTGGGAAAGAAGGGGTGGCTTGCAGTAGTTGCAGATACCAAGTCTGTAGCTATTGCTAGCCTAGATTTCATATAACCCCAAAGAAAACATGCAAGACAAATATCTGGTTTTCTTTTGGGTTATATCTACTATTTTTTTATTTTAATTAAGTCTTCCTTTAATGCACTTGTTGTAGGTCTTCGCTATTTTATGGGGGAATCCTAAAGGATTTGAGTCCCAGGATGAAACCTACAAGATTAAAATATTCCTAAACTATGTAAAGAGACGTGATTTATGCTATGTTGCACTCAGCCTTTCTTACTTCATGTAATAATTGCTCACACGAAGAAATAAACAAAAAATAATATAACATTTATAAAATGAAATACTTTCTCAGAATGTAGATCTTATCACCAGAATGTACAAGAACAAGGAGATATTAGTACAGTTTAGCAGTTTCGTTACGAAAGCAATGTGTGAGTGAAAACCATTTGTGAAAACCATCTGTAATTGCATCTCTCTCAAGTGTGATCACGAATTTCAAACATTTGCAGACAAGAAAAAGCAATCAGGCTGAAAACCAGACAGAAATGGCACAGGAATCAGAGCATAACCAACTCCTTGTTTTTTTTCTTATTGAAAGAAATGGCACTGAATCCTATTAAGGAATTTGTGATGTACTTACTGCAAGTGCTTTACAGTAAAAATGTGTATTTTAGCAATAGGTCAAACCCAGAATGCAAATACTCGTGTTACACTGCCATTGAAAATGTGCACATGCAGCAACGGACAAAAATGTGTATCATTAAAATGGTACTGTACGTACCACCAATAGCAAGGTGGGTGCTTAAATCAACCCCCACCATGTGGTTGGGCTACAATTCACATTCTCATCCAGCCTATGTCCAGGAAGGATTCATGGACGTCTGCTGTCCACCATTTGGTGAGAGGACAGTAGTTTGAAATTTGACCAAGAGAAACTATAGAAAGTTATAACAATGAAGGTTTATTGTAGTTGACTAGTGACACAGAGGAAAGCAAAAACTATGCATTTGTAATGAGCAGTAGTTAATATCGTACTGTGACGTGCATTTTATTTATGGCTCTATTAAGACAAGAAAACAATAGCGAACCCAATGGCTCTGAGTTATTACAGCCTATTCGTTGAAAAGAACTCTGCGTAAGAAATCCCTGTAAGAGAGCCCCAAATAAAAGATGGAACAAAGTTGCCTGCCTAAAAGCAATCATTTCTCTGTGTGGATGGGAATAACATTTTATACCACTATACTGCATATCAGGCTACTGGCAGTGCGCCTCCTCTACTGCCAGTGTCTCTCCTCTAAGCAGTGCATATCAGGCTACTGGCAGTGCGCCTCCTCTACTGCCAGTGTCTCTCATCTAAGCACTGCATATCAGGCAGCTGGCAGTGTCTCTCCTCTAAGCACTGCATATCAGGCAGCTGGCAGTGTCTCTCCTCTAAGCAGTGCATATCAGGCAGCTGGAAGTGTCTCTCCTCTAAGCAGTGCATATCAGGCAGCTGGCAGTGTCTCTCCTCTAAGCAGTGCATATCAGGCAGCTGGCAGTGTCTCTCCTCTAAGCAGTGCATAGCAGGTGGCTGGCAGTGCCCCCCTACTCTAAGCAGTGCATATCAGGCAGCTGGCAGTGTCTCTCCTCCAAGCAGTGCATATCAGGCAGCTGGCAGTGTCTCTCCTCTAAGCAGTGCATTTCAGGCAGCTGGCAGTGTCTCTCCTCTAAGCAGTGCATAGCAGGTGGCTGGCAGTGTCTCTCCTGTAAGCAGTGCATATCAGGCAGCTGGCAGTTTCTCTCCTCTAAGCAGTGCATATCAGGCAGCTGGCAGTGTCTCTCCTCTAAGCAGTGCATATCAGGCAGCTGGCAGTGTCTCTCCTCTAAGCAGTGCATAGCAGGTGGCTGGCAGTGTCTCTCCTGTAAGCAGTGCATATCAGGCAGCTGCCAGTGTCTCTCCTCTAAGCAGTGCATATCACGCAGCTGCCAGTGTCTCTCCTCTAAGCAGTGCATATCAGGCAGCTGGCAGTGTCTCTCCTCTAAGCAGTGCATATCAGGCAGCTGGCAGTGTCTCTCCTCTAAGCAGTGCATATCAGGCAGCTGGCAGTGTGCCTCCTCTAAGCAGTGCATATCAGGCAGCTGGCAGCGTCTCTCCTCTAAGCACTGCAGATCAGGCAGCTGACTGTTTTTCAAATAATTCAGTGACTGCTGACTGTAGAATACTCAGTAGCTCACACTGGAGAGAGGGCAATTAACTAAAACTGAATAGCCCTGGTCAATACAATTTTTGAAAGAAACAGATCGTAATAGTTTCTACAAATGATCAAAAGTTAATTTCTCATAACTGTACCCCTGTAAGACTGGCGTCACTCTTTGTGATTTGCTACATGAACTTAAACCATGAGTTATGCAATCATTTCAAAAGGCCCAGACAATGCCGCTGACAATTCAATGAATGCTTTATCAAAAGGGCTTATTTTTCAAACAAGATCCTTGGTTTCAGTTACCTGATTTTCCTGCTGGGTGAGTGTCTGTTCTCTATTGTTCGCACAATCCTGTTTCTTGCTCTCCATCGTGACAACTTGTGGAAACTGCAATACTAGCGTCTCTGGGAACAATACTTTGGGATAAAGACAAATTTCATGTATTATACTGTGGAGCCATTCGCTGCCAGCTTTTTCAGATCTCATGTACTTGCTTACCACCGCTTATAACCGAGAGCTCACTTAGTAAGCTGGGTCACACACAAAATGTTTCTGATTCCGCACATTTTTTCCTCTAATAATAAAGTATAGTGACAAAAACTACCCTTGTTTGTGTTATGATTTTGATTTATGGGTCTACATGAGAACAGGAACATTATTTATTGTAGCCGCAAACATTGGTCTGAACATGGCGAGGACAAGTCCAAATAATACATCAGCTTATATGCCAACAAATTATAAAACCCAAAACAAAATCACTAAATGAACAACAACTGCATCTGGCATGAACAGATAGTGAACCAGTCATTTTATACTCTGCAGGTGACTGGCTGACAGTAAACTGGATATTTGGGAAAGTGACATAACCAGGGTACCAAACATATTTGGACAGTAAAACTGCACTTCAAGGTATGCAATTTCTAGATGTATGGCGCTAATCCGCAAAAATATACTTAAAGAGACACTAAAGTCATGTAAACAACTTTAGCTTAATGGAGCAGTTTTGGTGTATAGATCGTTCCACTGCAGTCTCACTGCTATTTAGGAGTTAAATCACTTTGTTTGTGCAGCCTTAGGCACACCTCCCTGCATGTGACTTGCATAGCCTTTCTAAACACTTCCTCTAAAGAGTCATCTAATGTTTTCACTTACTTTATTGTAAATTCTGTTTAATCAAAGAATCAAGTTTGATGATCTCAGCCAATCCAATTTCTTTCCATATGAAAGCACTGGAAGGCACATGACATGGTGCTGCACTAATCAGATGGTCTCTCTATTCAAACCCTGCAATGTAAACATTGCAGTTCCTGAGAATGGCAATGTTTTACATTTCAGGGTAAAACAAGGGGCAGGGGGCATGGCATCAAGACCACTTCCTTGATATGAAGTAGTCTGGGTGCCTATAGCGTCCCTTCAGTTATTGCATATTTTTCTTCCCTTCCATTTTGTTCAGACATTGAACTACCCATTCATAAGTCATTTATTTTTTTTCCATTTTGGCATATTGCATCTTTCTAGATCCCAGTTCATTACTCTTACCTCTTTGACCAAGGTGTTCTCCTTGCTCAACCGCAAAATGACACCTTCTGCTTGTGGTCCTATGAATAAAAAGATTATAACATTTTTAGAGACGTGCACAGACAATAACAAAGAGAGACAATAAAGTCATGAAATAATCATTAACTACGACATCAAATGGTCTAGGAGTTGGAAATCTGACAAGTTTGACTTAAAAGCTATTGTTAACTTTAATACAGAATTTGGAGGGGTTAAAAGCAGAGCTGTACCTGAATGGAACTGTACCATTAGTGGAAATATTCAACATATACTATAGATTATAAATGAACCAACTCTGCCTTCTCAAACAGCTTATACATTAAAACAATGTAACTCTGTATAAACGCAAAAAGATCTATACAACAAGCCCGAACGTATACGGTTGTATATATGCAAAGCCAAGATGAGAGGGATAAAAGTGATTGTAAGGGGCGGGGCCTGACTGCCATGGCGGAGAGACATGTTTTACACAAGCTCCCCCAATATCCTGAATACAGAAGCTATATGCAGCCGTATCAAGCACAATCTGGGGTAGCACCATCACTCGGTGCGACCCCTACATCGGGTGGGGGGGGGGAGGGAGGGGCATGCAGAGTGGTGCTCAGCGAACCGACACAAACTCGACTCGGGGCTTGAGGCCTGGTCCACAACGGGCGGGAGAAGCGGACAATCTCCCACTCCGGAGGAGCCCAGACGCCAACAGCGGTGTGCATCCTGGTCCACCCTGACACCCGAGTCTCGAGGCAGAACGAACAGTGACCTACCCAATATGGCGGATGCCGCGTGTCTCCCTAGTCCCAGCGACACTCATCTAGATGTTCTGACCAAGCTGGATAGAACCTTCCGAAAATTTTGGCGAAAACTTGAGCGCAGAAAACTGAAACAGATGTGGCACATATGTGCCTGAGGGGACTCCAGACCCAGTTACTCGGATACACCACTCTGCCCACAGCTGGATTCGGAGGTCTGAAGAGGTCTTCCCTGATGTGGAACTGTGCTCTTACTATGGTAGGCTTCGGGTGAATCAAGCACACAGATTGGGTACTACAAAGCTCCTACCTTTCCATCTTAACAGAGTTTGAGGGCAGTGTGCCTGTCATATTGCTAAACAATCTAGCTTCCTGGGGAATTAATCTGACAAACACATTGCTAGAGCCATATGGTAGCTGTTTGTTTTGTTTATCTGAATCTAGCATGTCACATTCCTCTACACCTTAGTCTTTACACCTTCTAGTCATATCATATAGTCAGTACATCATGCTTGCTTTGATTATTTACCAAGTCTTTTCATCTACTGGCATATTTTGCCTGCATTAGTTTAACATCAAAAAAGGTATGATATTCAACTTGGCTACATTTCATCTATTATATATAAAATTGTGCTGTCAATCTGCATGCCACATTGAATTGTTATACCGTTCGTTACTACTGAGCTTGTTGATGTTGTTGTGGCACTGTCAGCTCATCTGTTATTCTTTGCACAGCAAAAAAGAAAGAATATTAAAAAGAGTGTGGAGTCTCAAGAGGCAAAATTATTTTTCATATCACGTGAATTAATGGTATCACGAAATTAATGTAATTTAATGAATCAACACTAATTGGTTGCCTGAAAAAAAATGTTTTAAAAAATTGTAAAGACAAGCAGGGGAAAAAAATGGTATAAAGACAAATAAATATACATATAGCTTATCTAATAAATCTATACACATATAACAGTAAATAAAAGACGTCACAGAATCAACGGCCACTTCATGAGATACAACTTCTTTAAATATAATGTAACAAATCATGGACCACCACAAGTTGGTCCAACAAATTGAGCAATGACTTCAATTTACTTGAGTTTGTCACAACAATACCAACTTGAATCCGACTTACAATGAATTGTGTCTGTTCTGTAGAGAAACCTCACCCAATGCTAAAAAGGTACATTCTAAAGGGACACTGTAAGTACCCAGACCACTTCAGCTCATTGAAGTGGTCTGGGTGCTGTGTCCCTTTTGCACCTAGTGCCGCAGTGTTAAACATTGCACTTCCAGAGAACTGCAATGTTTACATTGCAGCACTAAGTCTGTCCTCAGAGGGCTTCCGGAATCGTAACGGTCTTTTGGTCTGTAATCTGACGCTGGACGTTCTCACGCTCTGCATGAGGACCTCCAGCGTCAGATTTTCCCCATAGGAAAGCATTGCTTCAATGCTTTCATATGGGGAGGTCTAATGTGCGTGAGGCATTTGCCGCGCATGCGAATTAGACGCCGCCCGTCGCCGGACGGAGAGGAGCTTCGACCCAGCGCCGAGAGATATCGGTGCTGGGATCAGGTAAGTAAATAAATGTTTAGCGCTTTATTTACCGGGGAGGAGGGGCACGTATTCCTGGCACTACAGTATCCCTTTAATACAGTGACTGCTGGGACATTTGGATAATATATCATTGCTGGGACAACCATCCATTACTTTATCTGAAAAGACAATACTTTGGATATATCATTCTGTGTGCAAAATTGGTGAAAACAAACGTTTAGTACATGCTTATTACGATGAAATCTTTGCAGACAGAGGAGGATAAATTGCAAAAAGTTAGACTGCTGTAACATCGCTGATGCTATTGAAATTTGGAAGACGCTTGAAGAGATTTTGAAGAAAAAAAAAAAAGATAAACAACATTTCAGACAAAGAATAGAATAATTCATGCCTGGACTGCATCTCATTTGGATGAGAACATTCCAAAAGGGTTTATTTTTATTTTATGCCAAACACACAGAAAGATTGTGCAGTTGATAACTCACCTATTCAACGTAAATTCTACATCCATTGGTTCAAATTTGTATGACCTTTCAAACTCCGAGTTAACCCGAATTGTGACTTCCTCATCATGTATCTATAAACAAAGCAAATTATTTAAAAAGAAATGGAGATATTTAGTCTATCCAGAAGGAGCTTACCCCCAAACACCGTGCCCATGAAGTTATGGGACACGTATTAAAGAACGTAGTGGCATTAAAAAAAAAATTTTAAATCACCCCAAGCGCAGAGAATTTAACAGAACAGTCCGTCCATACAAACAGAAACATCTCTAAATGTGCACTCTACCATTACAAATGTATTTTTCTTTACTATCTTAAAACTGTACTTGCTCAATGCGAATCTATATTTTACAAGTGTTAACAATAAATACTTACTTCAACAACTGTACCAGGAAATTCCGTCATTTGTGTAGAGTATGCTTGATATTTTAACATAATCTTGTCCCCTGAAAGAAAAAAAAAAATACAAAAACAGAACACCTTTAACCCCTTAAGGACCAAACGTCTGGAATAAAAGGGAATCATGACATGTCATACATTCTAGGACTTTCTTTTTTTTTTTTTTTTTTTTTTTAAACAGGAAAAGGAGAAAAAATTGGTAAAAGACAAGGATCATATACACACACAAAAACCTCACTGACCGTAATGTATTGAACTTGAAGCAAAACTAATTTGGGATAATATTTCAGTTCTGCTAATTTGGCCTAAATTCCCAGAATCCCCAATGTAGTGAATAACCCTGGTAGTTTCTCCATGATTTATATTGGGCATTAGGAATATAAATACTAACCTGGAAATAACGAGGGCCTGCCCTCCGCCAGACCTGGGACATCCAACACCAGGTACCCACCACGTTTCTGAAGACAAACTCCGCTAAGGCTGAATTCTTTAATTTCCATCTCCAAATGAATATCCTCCAACCAAAGCAAAGTCGACAACTTTTTGTGATGATTAGAAAGACAAATGATCTGACAAAATAAACAATAAGGAACATACGTCAACATTGAGCAGGTGTTTCAGCAAGGTTGATTTCCCGAGGAAAGTAAAATGATAATGCTGTGAAGTTACAATGCCTGTCTGGCATGCTTGGCTAATTTATTTCTAGCTTCATAGTAAGTCTGTTGTATTGCTGGAATGTAAGGGATTAAGGCAGGGGTTCTCAACCTAGTCCTCAAGGACCCCAGAACTGTCCAGGATTTAGGGATTACCCTGCTGTGTCTAATGTGTTTTTAGGGGCGGAGGGTTGGGGTGGAGGAGGGAACAAACACTTTAGACACAACAGGGTAATCCCTAAATCCTAGTCTTTGAGGACTGGGTTGAGAACCCCAGGATTAAGTGGATCCTAAGTACCATAATCATTGTGGTGGGCATGGTTCTAAGAGTCTGAGGTTGCTGTTCTATGTGTTTTTCCACCCACTCGAACGGTCAGGGTTGTTCGGTAAAGTGAGTATCCAAACTGAATTTTTAAATGACAGAGTTGCCAAACTGAATTTTTAAATGACAGAGTTGCCAAACTGAAAGCATAGCGAGCTTTGGTGAATTGTTCCAATATGGGTAAATTTGAATTCTCACTTCAATAAATAACCCTGCGTATGGGAGCAGTTTAAAGAAAGAGAAAGACAAATAAATATGGAGCATTTCTTGGCAAACAGGGAACACGAACGATTCATTGAAAATGCTAAATTTACTTTCGCATCTCGTTAGCAGTGGGTTAACAATTTGCCCTTTAATGTAGATACAGCTGAATCCATTCACAAGATTTCTATTTTATTTATTTTTAGGATAGAAAAGGTTTGTACACTAGTGGATGACATCAGAGAATCTCAAAACCCAATTTTTCCCCCATACTTTGCATGCCTTGGGCAGTGACGGCTTGCTTACCTTGGTACCCCTAAGTTTCTGTACGTTAAAGCTGGATGTACTTTATGGGAAGCGTAGTTCAGAAACATTTTGAGTGTCAAGATTAGTTATCATTAGTTGTGAGTGTATTATTTATACTTTTTTTTTTACATTGTGGCATACTTGTATAAAGTAGCTCATACAATATTTATTTAATACACACACACACACACACATTAATAAATATAAAATTAATATTTTCAGTGTAGACATTTTGAAACATCAATTTTAACTTTCATATATCCCAGCATCCCTGCTGTTTATAAAAATTACGTATAACAATGTATTTTAATGAGAACACTTACTTCTCCGAGACAAGGCTCCAATGCCAACACATCCATGTTCTGTTCCACACACCTGCGAAGTCTGTTTGGTATGGAATATAATGGGATAAAACTCGGAAGTTGTCTCCTGGATCTAAAAGTTATACACAAAATACTTACATGG
This sequence comes from Pelobates fuscus, assembly GCF_036172605.1. Classification (NCBI taxonomy): domain Eukaryota; kingdom Metazoa; phylum Chordata; class Amphibia; order Anura; family Pelobatidae; genus Pelobates; species Pelobates fuscus. Next base: position 22,714,117 of record NC_086319.1, on the reverse strand, counting down.
AGAAGAGATATTTCCCTATAACAAAGTCCTGCAGTAAAGTTAGATCTTAAAATTAGGGCTGTCCATAAGCATAAACAAAGGACGATAAATCAAACAAATACAATGAGTTACACACAGGAGACGAGAAAATAAAAAAGTTAGCTACAGCTTATTATAGTCGTTATGTTGCTATGCTTGTCGACCATGTTTTCGACAAAAACTGCATGTTTCCCCATTACTCTCAGCTCACTCCTTCAGCTTTAAACATCATGAGCAACTTTATTTCACTACATTCAGTTCATAAACTGTGAAGGAGCTTGTGTCGACTTATGCCCCAAAAAGTAGTCATGATTTGACAAGGCCAAACATACTTGTTCCCTAATGGCCACAACTTCTCATTGCACAGTAAGAGTTGGCAATGCTGTGCAAACATTTTTCACAATATTGAGGATTTGGGTGGGCTTTGGGTGCAGAGGAATCCTTCAGAGAAAAATAAATAAATCAAAACCCTCCTTGTGGCACAACTACTACAAAGGCTGTAGTGTTTATGATGCTTGTAGAGTCACTTTAAAAGCAACTCTATAAAATGGCATCCTTCTGTACAGTAAAATATGCAAACACTAAGGTAAAATAAATTTCAAAAGTCAAACTGCAAAAATCAATGTATAGGTCAGCCATGCTCAATAAACCTGCAGTTTCACTTGGTATTATCGAACATCAGACTTGTTGAATATGATCTAGTCAGAGATTAAAACGTGTTGCCTGTACAACAATGTTCTCTAATACAGTGGTATGTCCAGTAAATCTAAAATATATGCTATGAAAGAGGAGCTGTAATTTTAGAGAAAAAGGCAACTTAAATGCAAGACCACCCTGGTAATTGGAGCAGATTAATGAAATCCTAGGATTCTATGAGAGTGCATGGACATTCCCCCAAACACCTCTGGGCACACAATGCTCACCATTAAGGTGGCTGTGAAGGATAGTCAGCCTCTTCACAGCCTTCAAGGTGAGTTCCCGTAACACACTACAGGTATTGTGCAGATTTGATTTTTTGAAGAAGTTCTAAACACATTAATAATGCCAACTGTTTTTCTTCTGTTAACATGTTTTTGTTTTGTTTTTTGCCACAGATCAATTCTATCAGAAAGAAGATGACATTTACGAATAAATCTATGATACATACTTTCTCGGTGGAGCAGACAGAATGGTCCTGTTTGGCATGGTCTCTGACGCGGACAGTGTCTGTTTGGGAGCAGAAGCCTTTGGGGTGCAAATTAAGACTTCTTCTTCACTTTCAATTACTGCTTCAAGATAACGTCCAATCACAAAGTCGGTGAAAAAGAAAAACACCAACTCCTTGCAGCGACCTGGATTTCTGGAGGGAAACCAAGGGATAGATAGCAAGGAGATATGAAACACAGAAAATGTAATTTATTCAGTTTAATTAGAGACCTATTTAAAGGGCACAGAGGATTGTTGGAAAAGGTCACTTGTGCCAAATAAGCCAATTCAAAAGGCCAGGTGGCCAGAGATTGTGAGATTGAGTCAGACGCAAATCAAGAGTCATTCTATGCTCCAAAACCACTGGTGTAGACTCAAAACGCTACCAAAAACCAATGTAAACATTAAACCCATGGAAATTGAAGCGGTTAATACCACCTACCGTCCCTCACAGATGATTGTAATAAATCTCTCTTCTCCCGGAGGAATCACCATTGACTCACAAGATTTTGGTTTCTGTGTAGGCTTTATATTTTCTATTTCCAAGTCACTGTCTCCACTTTCTGTAGATGACTGGTCATCACGCAACCCTGAGTTGTTAAGACCCAATGGGTGATCCTGAACAGAAGACTCATTGTGTTTATGCATCGACTTACCCAAAATATTTGAAAGCGCACTATTAGATCTGTTAATGTAATTACAGTATTGGCCAACCAAGTGTGGAGTTACAGAAGTGACATTGTAATCCATGTGCCAATGCTTAGACCTTATGCCATTAGTAATAGGTGTAGGATTATTCATCTTCGCTTTGGGATTGGAATTACTGCCAGATAACACCTGTGAATTTGGAGGCAGAGAAGTGCCAGGTGATGAGATGGATGAGACGTCCTCCAAACAGCCAGATTTTGGGTCGCACATTTCAAACCTGAAGTGGTTTTCCTTTTCCCAACCTGCTACGTTGCACGAGAGCAAGCGTTGGTCTTCCGTCCCTTTATTCCTGGAATAAAAAGCATCTCACGAGTTAGTCCTTTCCGTGAACTCCAATTATAGGAACCTTCAGAAGGAAATAAACCAAGAAAGAATACCCAAGATCTGCCACAGAGTGCCATTGAAAACCCATTGGGTCAAGTATATGTCCTGCAAGAGGTCGCCAAGAAGACCTACTTTCAAGGGTGGTAGAATTTTCCCCTTTGAGACACACATTTTCTTTAATATTTTATACCAATTTCTTAAAATATAATTCAAGAATGTAATATTCTCTAAAAAAATTATGTTTTTTTTGTTTTGTTTTTTTAAATAGACTCCCGGTACAGCCAAAGAGCTGAAGCAAGATTTCTAAATGGGCCTATTCTCTAATCTCAGTTCAAGATTGTACCAACTTTCTTTACTGGAAGATTGATGGAAAGTGCGGATAGTGTAAACTTAGACGCCTAAGTCTATCCAGGCACGGAAAACCAGATCCACCCTTCTCTATTTTATTAGACAATAAAGTTAGGCTATCCTTTTCTTTAGCCAGATACATTTAGAAAACAAGGCCTGTAAAAGCTTAACCCAGCCCAAGATTATGTTAAACAGCATACTCAGCAGGTAAATCATTTTTGGAAAAACATAAGATTTAACAGTGTTGATCTTGCCTCACCAGGATCTCCTTATTCCTCCAACATTTAAAATTAATCTTTTATTAGAGGGAACGGATTTATCTCTAGCCAATTTTGAGGGTTTGTTGAGATAGGCAAAGCATTCTTCACTCAAAGAAAACTAAATCTTTCAGCACTATATGCCATCATTCGAGAGTCCATAAATACAGGGAAGGGCAAATTATTTAGAGGCATTGAGCTTGTAATTCGAGAATGGACTATAGTTCTTTATGGCCTTCATTAATTCATAGAAACATAGAATGTGACGGCAGATTAGAACCATTCGGTCCATCTAGTCTACCCAATTTTCTAAATACTTTCATTAGTCCCTGGCCTTATATTATAGTTAGGATAGCCTTATGCCTATCCCACGCATACTTAAACTCCCTCACTGTGTTAGCCTCTAACACTTCAGCTGGAAGGCTATTCCATGCATCCACTACCCTCTCAGTAAAGTAATTTTTTTTTTTTTTTATTGTGTGGTCGTCTCATTTTTAGCTATGTAAGTTACAGTTTAACTCCAAACATTTAGATAAAAATACACACAAAAAAAAACAACCATTTCTTGGACCAAACTGACTTTAAAGGGACACTCCAGGCACCCAGACCACTTCTGCTCATTGGAGTGGTCTGGGTGCCAAATCCCACTACCCTTAAGCCTGCAAGTGTAATTATTGCAGTTTTTCATAAACTGCAATATTTACATTGCAGGGTTAACTCCACCTCTAGTGGCTGTCTATTAGACAGCCACTAGAGGTCACTTCTTGGGTTCTAGCACAGGTTTCCTGTGCTAGAGCGTCGCTGGTCGTCCTCACGCTGTGTGAGGACCTCCAGCGTCGCTCAAAACCCCATAGGAAAGCATTGAAATGATTTTTCAATGCTTTCCTATGGGGAGACGTAATGCGCATGCGCGGAATTTCCGCGCATGCGCATTAGGTCTCCTCGGCCGGTGAGCGAGATTAGTCTCGCCCACCGGCCGACGTAATCACTAGGAGGAGCGTCGCGGAGGCGGAGACAGCGGCGAGGGACATCGCCGCTGTCCCAGGTAAGTCACTGAAGGGGTTTTCACCCCTTCAGTAACCGGGGATTGGTGGGTGGGAGGGAGAGGGACCCTCCAGTGCCAGAAAAACGGATCGTTTTTCTGGCACTGGAGTTTCCCTTTAACTACGACTCTGTGGCAAGTTATATTCAAATTCACATCACAAAGGTTTTGCGACTTGTTCAATTGTAATAGAATGCACATTACAATAACACTCTTCTCTGTATGGATGTTGTAGCAGTAGGGTCACAAATGAACCATTTATTGTGTGAAGATGCAAGGAGTCTACTAACAGGTTCCACTGTTCAAAACAAATGGGAACATAGAAGGATTAACGGGTCAGTCTGTGCAGAATCCACACTACATATGGCACTAAGGGGTTATGTTAAAGAGCAGTTTTGGAACAGAAATTCTAAATGTGGAACAATCACCATGGAAAGATTCTGCTGATTGATCTAGAATCTTTTTTATTTTTTTAAATCAAACATGTTTCATTAATTCATTTCAGGTTTCAAGGAAAACAAATCAGATATTGTGCTTAAATTTTACAGTTTGCTTTTAAATTAGTTACGTGTTTTGTAACTAAACCTCACATAGGAAAATTTAATTGTTGCTTTAAATATTAGGAGTGTATTTGTTGGATTAACATTTTAACGGTGTAGCTTTTTGTTTAAGAGTAATTTGAGATAATTTTAGCATCATTTTCTATGCTAGTTATAGATTTAAGATTTTATATGTTGTAGGTAGCTTGCATTTTATTAAAATAACCACTGATATCTTAAATTTCTTTTTTTTAAGGTTATACAATTATTTTTTTAAAAAAACGCACAACCTTTTTCATGGATTAATTATAGATTATTCATTATATTAAGTGAGCAGCAATGCAAACCCACTTAAATAATGCGCCACAAATTAAAAAACAAAAAGCACACAGCACATTGCACACGCGGTTTCAGTATATGATGTTCAAAACAGCATTAATACTCAGTAAGGGTATTTACACAATCCTCTATAGTGTTTCCCCACTTGATCAAAAAGTGATCCTTCAAATCAACACACATCTCTTCGTGCAAATATGAACTTACGCAAGGTGAATGCTTATGGTTTTGCTCTGGCCCTGTTTAATGACTCCGAAGTTAGTCATCCGAGAAATCTCCAAACCGCCTTTGTTCGTCATCAAAGCAGCAGAGTACTGATTCTGGGCATCCACTTCTTTGGATGTAGATAAACTGCAATACGAAACACAACACAAACATTAAACCAAAACAACACCATAAAGTAGAGAGGTCAGCAGGAGAAAGGGAAATACATATTATATCATGTATAAACAACAACTTGAACGTGTTACCTATCTTTGTTAACCGGTGCGATGCATAACGCCCTCCAAATGTAGCACGACTGGCTACTCTCTATGACGACGGCGTTCACTACATCTCCGCGTTTAGGATGGTAACCCTGAGGAAGCCGTATGGAATCCATTGTGAAATATATATGTTCATCAAGAACACCACTTCTCCCATAGAAGGCTGTAATTATGACCTGTTTCAAAATAAAACAGACAACACAAGTAAAATGAGTTTCTAATTTTTCACAACATACTCGGAATGTCTAGCTACGTGCGAGTGGGGAGGTGGGAAGGTGAATGTTTTACAGTTTATTCCTGCGCAACGACCCATCAACTTTACCCGCCATCATGTATTAGCATGACTTCAGAAATTACCATACCTTGCTCTGAATACATTTTTGAAATACTACTTAATCTCTATGTAGGTTGGGCTGTAAGGCACACTTAAAAAAAAAAAAAAAAAAAAAAAAAAAACAGCTAGGGTTGCATGCTAGTAGACTGTAAAAGCAACTAGCTGGACGTCAACTGTATTAGTAGGACAAGTGGGAAAACTGCAAGTTGGGAGGGAAGGCCAGAACAGGCTTATTGCCATTAGGTAAAAAAGCGAAACCCCCCAAAATGCGCGCGCAGTCAGTCCTCTGAAACTGCTATGTTTACAGCAGGCAGGGTTAACCCTAGTGGGACCTGGCACCCAGATCACTTCATTGAGCTGAAGTGGTCTGGGTGCCTATAGTGGTCCTTTAAAGAGCTACAAATGAATACATGCCTGCCTACCAGAGCCAGGAAATACCACTCGAAAACTCCAAAGAGCACTTTCATAGATCATGTCAGAATATGGCAGAGAAATACCTGATCTACTCGTTTACACCGAACTGGTTTTACTGCACATGCCTCGCTACTCCATGTTGTTGGATTTATAATATACTCTGCTCTTACCCAATCTCCTTGGTATGGCTCGTATCCTGAAAAGGAAAAAGGAAATACTTCACTATAAACTTCATTGTCTACACCACAGAAAATCTCTCCATGAAAGATTACACACAAAATAACCACTCTTCAGATGTCTTAATAAGTTTACTTTGTAGAAAGGCTCTTTGTCATGTGCGAAAAAATGGTTACAAAAACTAAATTAACCCCTTAATGACACGTGATGAAATTATTCCGTCATGATGTCCTTTGACTTAAGGACCTGCTGAAATACACGGATGCCTCAATGTGAGCACTGCACTCAGCTCTTTAAAACATGGATTTAACACATTTAAGAAAAGTGTATTTTTGGATTTAATATGGAAGAGGGGCAGAGCTAGGTCCCGATGTGAGCAGCCGCAGACTCGCCGAACTCCTTGATCGCAGGCAGAGATAGCACAAATACTAGTGTACAGAAAGGCCACGGGAACGCACTACACAATGGGGCGCAAGAACAAAAAAACGAGGCCGGATCGACCCAGATTTACAGCTGATATCGGCGATCTACTGCGGCGGCCGCATGGAGACTCAAGGTCCAACATGGCGGGGGACCTCGACAATTTCTCAGAGGCCTCAGATAAGCTACCCCTGCACAGCTGGTACATCAGGGTCCATCCAAGCCTTCTCCAATGAAAGAGGTGTCCTCTCCACCCATCACAAGCGCAATACTTCAGTCTCCTAGCAGACCTCAGGAAGTCACTCTCGGACAAAAGAGAAGATGTCAGGGGGTTTACTGTACGCATGGCTGCAGTGGAACAAACCACAAAAGCATGCAATCTCTGATTTCTCAGAAATGGACACAACCCTGGCTAAAACTAGGCCTCGTCCTGACCACCAAAGTCACCCGCTACTATATGACCGTGCCGGTCAGCTCCCACTGTAAGTCTCGTGGTCTGAGTGCCACGCGGAGCGTTGCCGCGCTCGGACCCCGCGGCTCTAGCAAAATTTACAGTGGAGCTGACCGGCATGGAGGAGAAGGGAGCTGACAGGAGCTGCAGGAAAGGTAAGTAACAGCTTCCTGCCAGCCCCCAACAGGACCGCCGGGCTCATTACAATGTAATTACAATGTAAGTTGCCATAATACAGACCTTGACTAGAGTATAAGACGAGTGGGGGTTTTTCAGCACAAAAAATGTGCCGAAAAACTCGTCTTATACTCTAGTATATACGGTACTCTCTCATCTAGCATTGTTACAGATGTTAGCACACCGTTAATGTTCCACTTTACTAAAACAAAAACCACACTTTGACCATTACTCTTATTGTTCTGACATTAAAATCTTTGTCCGAATGTGTAATAAAGAGTTAAATAAAAAAAATATTTTTATATATATATATATATATATATATATAAATAAATAACAAAGAATTGTAAATAGTATTAATAAACTTTGCTGATCGAGGTTAGCCTTATTTTATAACAATACATCACTAAGTAAAAAAATAAAATATGCATTGTTGTGTTTCATAAATGTGACCTTCCTTTTGTATGTTTTTACCATTTTTATGGGCAGCCCAAATAGTTACTTTATCTACATAGAGTGTGTTATTTTTATGAAGGTAGTTGGAGATTTCCTCGCGTTTTGCTTTGTTGTGAAAAAAAGATGTATTGAGTCACTAGGACCACGGAGAATGGAGTAACAGATATAGATAGGCTTTACATAGAGAGCATATCTTATTTAAAGGACAATGTTATGTGAAATCCTGTATATGTAATGTAATATATTTTAATATGCTTCAGAACCTATGTCGGTTCCCATTATCCGAACAGTGAAATCTCACAATCTTTTAGTGCTCTAAGAAGAGTGATATATTGGGTATCTGGTAGATCATTTCTCTTTACAGTGAGAGAATAAAGTATTTGATTCCCTGCTGATTTTGAACGTTTCCCACTGACAGAAATTATTAGTGTATAATTTTAATGAAAGGGGAATTTTAACAGTGAGTGACATTTTCAATGCCCTGGCTGAGTGAAGGAGGTTCTCACCCAAGATTTGACGGTACATAGCTCCGTCCATCGTCGTCCCCTTAGCAGAAACCCTCCCCCAAAGCATAAATGTTTCCACCTCCATGTTTGATGGTGGGGGATGGTGTTCTTGGGGCAGCATTCCACCTCCTCCAAATACGGCGAGTGGAGTTGATGCTAAAGAGCTTGATTTTGGTCTCATCTGACCACACTTTCAGCTAGTTCTCTAAATCATTCAGATGTTCATTGGCAAACTTCAGACCTGCCTGTATACGGGCTTTCTTGACCTTGCGGGCGCAGCAGGACTTCAACCCTTCACGACGTAGTGGGTTACCAATTGTTTTCTTGGTGACTATGGTCCTAGCTGCCTGGAGATCATTAAAAAGATCCTCCCGTTTGGTTCTGGGCTGATTCCTCACCGCTCTCATGATCATTGAAACTCTACGAGGTGAGATCTTGCATGTAGCACCAGACTGAGGGAGACTGACAGTTATTTTGGGTTTCTTCCATTTGCGAATAATCGCATCAACTGTTGTCACCTTCTCACCAAGCTGATTGGCGATTGTCCTTCATATATGCACGACATGACTGGGTGGCGAATTTGGTCCTGTACAGGCGGTACATTGACGATATATTCTTCATATGGAAGGGAAGTAGAACCTCACTGGATGACTTTTTGCTTTTTCTTAACAACAATACATGGGGCATTAAATTGACCTCAGAAATTAGTTACCAGGAAGTACATTTTTTGGATTTAAGAATATTCATAGAGAAAGGGACAGTGCAGACCAAAACCTTCTTCAAAACTGTCGATGTCAATAGTTTTATTGACATCGACAGTTGCCATTTTAAAACTTGGCTTTCTAATGTCCCTAAGGGGCAATTTATGCGACTAAAGCGAAATTGTACTGATGACACTTTTATCGAACAATCGGATATCTTAAAGAAGCAATTTTACCAGAAAGGATACACGAAAGGGAACAGGTAGAAACCCAATTTGACGAAATCTGTACAAAGCCAAGAGGGGATCTTTTAAAATATAAACGAAAGGAGAATAGTGCACAGGAGAAGCAAGTCTCTTTCATATGTGATTTTAACTCCCAAAGTTATAGGTTTCATAAAATTCTTAAAAAACACTGGCATATCCTGAGACAAAATGAAGATCTCCTCACTTTTGTGGGAGAAAAACCAAGGATAGTTTATAGAGGAGCCAGTAATTTTAAAAATATTTTAACTAGTAGTTTTATATCTAAAAACTCCCAAAAAAACAAAGATGTACTGGGTAAAGACTTAAAAGGATTCTACAATTGTGGAAACTGTAAAGCATGCAATAGTAGCAGAATTATAAAACAGAAAAACAGATAAATTTTATTCCAATACAACGAAAAAAGAATATGCAGTAAAAGAATTTATCACATGCACTACTAAGAATGTGATTTATTTATTGTCATGTACGTGCGGACTACAATATGTGGGCCGTACGACCAGACCTCTGAAAGTCAGAATTTGCGAACATCTCAGGAACATTGAAAAGGGTGTTCTTAACCACTCTGTATCGGCACATATTAATTTAACTCACAACGGTGATATTAATAACTTGCACTTTATGGGAATACAGAGGGTTTTTAAGCCATGGAGAGGGGGTGACCATATAAAGATCCTAAATAAAACTGAGATGAAATGGATCTTCGAATTGGAAACCCTCTCTCCTAATGGCTTGAATATTGATTTTGAAATGTATAATTATATTTAATATCGTTCTTAATAATGTTTTATTATGTATTTATAATTAAATTATGATGATAGAGTATAAAATTAGTTCCCTTATTTAGGGTAATTCACATTGATGATTCTTTGTACACTTTCCCCCTTCTTTTTTCTTTCCTTGCCTCGAGCTTACTTCATCCTGTGTATGTTAGACTATTAACTCTGATGATTATAAGTAAAAACGGACTTGATAACCGCTGGAACGCATGAATACCGTGAGTGGAACGCATGCGAACCCGGAAGTAACCACGGTGGAACGCAAGAATGCAGAAGTGATGACAACAACATCAGAGTCCGGAGCTACAGAGTAAAGGGACTCATGTGATTGGTCGATGGGCATAGGGGGCGGGTTCCTTGTACCCGTTTCCCGGGCAAAATGGCTTATTTAAATGTATGTGGAGTTTGTATACAATATTGCACCTGAGGAAGACGTACTGTGATGTCGAAACGCGTTGTGCTTGATGCTGACATTACCCAATTTGGAATGTAAGATTTTAAATGCTTTTTAATAAATAATTCATTTGATATATTTCTAAAAATTGGTGTTTTGCCTGCTCTATTTCTCCTGCATTTGGAGGTTCAAGCTCCAGCCCTGTGGACTTCAGTGGAAATTCCTCCCTAAAGCGCTTTTACCTGAGCCAGTTTATTTACTAACAGGCTCCAACCCATGTGAGTGGAACCATTAAGACTGCTATATTTGACTCATTTTATATTGCAGTATTATACTATGCTCTGTTTTGTTTATTATGTATAGGAGCTTAATACAGACCTATAATAATAAGGTATTTACCCTTATCTTACACATATAACTTTGGGATATACCACTAATATATTATTGCGTGTATTTATCACGAGCGCTGCACACTTTTTTTGTATTCTTGGCGATTGTTTTGTAGACCATTCTAGCCTTGTGTGATCTACAATCTTGTCCCTGACATCCTTGGACAGCTATTTGGTCTTGGCCATTGTGGAGAGAGTTTGGAATCTGATTGATTGCTTCTGTGGACAGGCGTCTTTTATACAGGTAACGAGCTGAGATTAGGAGCACTCCCTTTAACCCCTTAAGGACCAAACTTCTGGAATAAAAGGGAATCATGACATGTCACACATGTCATGTGTCCTTAAGGGGTTAAGAGACATACAAGACACCTGGGAGCCAGAAATCTTGCGGATTGATAGGGGCTCAAAAACATATTTCACGCATTGACATGCAAATCAATTTATAATTTATGAGACCTGCGTTTTTCTGGATTTTTTTTATTGTTTTATTCTGTCTCTCACCGTTAATACACCTACCATTGAAATTATAGACTGATCATTTCTTTGTCAGTGGACAAACGTTCAAAATCAGCAGGGGATCAAATAGTTTTTTCCCCTCACTCTAGGTGTTTGAGGACCAGTCAGTTATACAACTCATTAATATGAGTCATACCTGGTCATACCTTTTCAAGGGCTTAGTATATTAAAAGACAATTTATATTCTTTAAAATAGAAATAATTGTACTGCCTAAATTTACGTTTTTGCAAATGTATACCAATAGGGAATTAATACAATGACGTAGATGTATAGTACCTTCTACATAACTATATATCAAACAATTTTAGATAAGGTTAGGTGAAAATGCACCAATTTTCATAGCCAAGGCCAATTGTCAGTCAGTCAGGTTTCGCTAGCCGAAAGCCTTTCTCTTGGTAGTGGAGTTGGTAAATTGTTACTCTTGAAGAGGAGTCATAATACCAACAGGGTAGGGTTGGTCAGACAAGAGACTGAAAAAGTTCTCCAAAACACCCACAGGGAGAGGCTAGTAATTTGAATGGATGTCCCCAGGAAAATGTAATGCCTAGTGACCACAAGGTGCTGGTTATCAGCTTCCACAATATCCTCCTATATAGAGTGATGGAGGAAAGGTCCTGAAAAACCTGGATTTGTCTTTTCTTGTATGTTACTTCTGTGTTTCTGCATTTGCGGACTATGGTGTCTTGGGAAACAAACCATTATATCGCATGGTTGGCTCCCTTTTTACGAGATGCTCCCAAAGCACGATGTGCTCTGTCTAGTTCCCATTTGTGGTTAGGAATATCAGGTAGCAGACCTTTATGTATTTCATGCACTTTGTCAGCTACTTGATGTTCTCTCCCCTCAGGAACACCTCAGAGTCTGATGTAATTGCACCCCAACTGCTGCTATTCTGAATTACAGGTACCTAGTTTGTTTTGCGTTTTGGTAATTGCTTCCATTATAACTTCATGGGTGGCTGTATGGACCCTTAAATACCTTATTCTCTAAGCACACTTCTTTGGAGCTTTTTTCTAATTTCCTGCTCTAATCGGCTTTTATTTGAGCTGAATATATATATTAAAAAAAAAAAACTTGTGTCATCTGAATAAGAGGTTGAGAATCTTGTGTATCTTGAAGTGCCATCTTGAGTTTCTGTTTATTTCTGACTGGATGAAAAAAAAAATAGATATTACAGATTCTTTAGCCTTTTGTTTTTATGCGGTTTCATACTGCTGTTGGTGGGTGTATGTGAGAAGGGAGTTTAAAAGTGAGGGTTTCTGCAGTTTGCAGGTGCTTTTGTCAAATATCTGTGTGGAGTTTACAGCTGAAGATTTAAATAAATAAAATGGAAAAGGGGTAAGAAAAAGAAAGCAGTGGAAAGGAGAAGGGGTGAAGAGAATAGATATATTACATATTCTTGTATTCTATTTCCAAAATAGAATAAAAAAAATAAAGAGAAAACATCTTGTTTACTTGAATTTACAAGAGGATATCTTAAACTTATGGAATTGTAATGTCCTTAACCCAGACATTTGATAACTGAAAACTTCTAATAAGCCCATGAAGGAATGGTCGCCCCTACTTCTTACGGGCAAAGTATGAGACTAGACTTTAGTTGTTGTAAATACTATATAAATAGTTTTTTATATTTTCTTTATCCAGGTTTTATTTCTTCCTTTTTGCGTCATCGAGCATCGTCTTTTAAATGCCCCAAAACACAGATTATCAGAGATAGCAAACTATTAAAAACAGATATCGCGTTTCTTCAAGAAACACACACTTAAAATACAATTCTCCCCTCTTTAGAGAGATGGAAATTTCCATAAAATCTATACTTTTTGGGTCCTAGATAAACACAATGTAACTATACACATTCACAAACTGACAATTTAGAACCATATAATGAAGGGAGATTCCTATAAATATCAGGAAAGACAGGTTCCCATAAATTGTACCTTCTCGTTCTTTATGCACCAAACGTTCCAGATATTACATCTGTGACAAAATTAAGGACATTATTACTCCTTTGATGTCAGACCCTATTTTGATAGGAGGTGATTGTAATGCAGTCTCATGCCTGGCATGAAGCTCGAAACTTGGACAAACTCGCTCTTATGATAGAGGGAGACAAGACATTATTTAAAACATTTGAAGACTCACACATATTAACAGACGTATGAAGGGCACAACACTAACTATTTAGATTACACCATTTATTCGGCCCCACGTGGTACTTCTTGTAGGATTGAGATGTTCCGCTCTAACCTTAAACTATTTCCAAATCTATATGGTTCCGAGATAAATATGATCACGTGTCTAAACCACGCTGATATAGCAATTTATATAAAAATATGTTCCCCTATAAGCTTTTCTTTAAAATAGCACACACGATGTAGATAAAGTAACTATTTGGGCTGCCTATAAAACAGTAATTATTAGAGGCATTCTAATCAACACTGCATCACATGGGAAACAAATTAACCCCTTAACGACGAGTGACGGACGAGGTCCGTCACTCAGGGGAATGCGTTAATGACGAGTGACGGACCTCGTCCGTCACCCGTTAAAATTAACCCCAGATCGCGGCGATCGTGGGGTTAATGGTGCTCCGGTCTGCCTCTGCATTAGAGGCAGACCGGGAGCACCGGATCGGGCTGTCAGAGTACATGTGCCCGCTCTGACAGCATGTCTGAGCGGGCACATGTGCTCTCTATACTCACCTCCGCCTCCCTGCACTTCCTGGTTCTGTGTGAAGTGCAGGTAGACGGATCTTCAGTGATCCTGCCCCCTGGTGGAAAAAAAAATATAGTAAAATTAAAATCCCACCCCCCTTTACCCATTTTAATAAAAAATTAACCCCTTCCCTGCCAATTGATCACTGACTACAGTGATCAATTGGCAGGGATTACATTTTACTAAGATCTGATTTTTTTTTTAACCCCTGAGGGTTAATTCTTTTTTTTTTTTAACCCTCAGGGGTTCAATTTATTTTATTAATTAATTTAAATATTTTAAAATTATAAATTTAGCTAGCTGGGGAGGGTGGAAGTTAGTGGGGAATTGGGGGATTTAGTATTACGCTAACTAGGGGTTAACGTTAAAAAAAGTTTAAAAATAAGCTTTCAAAAGTTAAAAAATTAAGTTAAAAAAAAAGTTTTAATAACATTTAAGTAAAAAATAAAAAAAATAAACCCTTTACCCAGTCCAAATAAAAATTAACCCCTTCCCTGCCAGTCGATCACTGCCTACAGTGATCAAAATACAGATCACAGTATTATACTGTTCTAATTTTTTTTTTTAACCCCTGACGATTAACTTTTATTTATTTTTTAACCCTCAGGGATTAAATTTATTTAATTAACTAATTTAAATATTGTATAATTAAATATTTTGCTAGCTGGGGTGGGTGGGAGTTATGGGAAAATGGGGAATTTACTGTTAGTGCTGCTTACTGCTAGTTAGGGGTTAACATAAAAAAAAAAGCTTAGAAAAATGTTAAATCTGTAAAAAAAAGTTTTACGAAAGTTTAGGAAACTTTAAAAAAATGAATAATCAAAACAAAAGTTTAAAAAATAGTTTTAAAAAGTAAAAAAAGTTTTAAAAAGTAAAAAAATACATTTAATAACGCTCATTACCACTACACCTGGTACACGCTAGCGGAAAAATGATCCCACGCTAAGGTTCAAAATATGCCTTTTGAAATACCCTGGGGTGTCTACTTTAATAAATGGTAGGCCTTTGTGGGGTAGTTTGAATTTAAAACCTGCAAAGATGCTTGGAAATTGCACATAGGCCCGGCGTCAAAATTCAAAGTTCGGTCAAAACTGATATGGCTTGGTCTCCTATATGGCACTGTAGCTTCACGAAATAGTGCCATAGACATACAATGGGGGTGTCCTTTTACTCAGAAGACTTAGCTGAGCATAATTTGGGGGGTTTGAACTTAGTGGCACACATGAAATATACAAAATGCCCAGCAAAAATGCAATCCGTATGTAAAATATGCACAAAATTATTTTTTACCACATACTTTGGCATGTAATGGTAAAAAAATGGGGGCATGTTAAGGCACAATATGCACCTTATGAGATACCCTGGAGTGTCTACTTTTACAAATGGTAGGCCTTTGTGGGGTTTTTTTGAACAGTCAAACTACTATAATACCCCAAATGGAAGCATAGGCTCATTAAATCCGTCTCTCAAAATTCTACTGTGAATACTGAAAAGGACAGGTCTCCTATATGGCACTGTAGCTTCACGAAATAGTGCCAAAGACATACAACGGGGGTACCGTTGTACTCAGCAGAAGTAACTGAACACATAATAAAACTTTGTACAGGAATAGCACACACCAACTTTACAAAATACACATGAGAAGTTCTTTGTTATAAGTTTGTGTGCGAAAACCCCCCCAAAAACACAATTTTACTCCAATATTTAGCAGAGGTTGGCGGTAAAATGGCTACGTAGAAAGTGTCAAAACAACCTTAGGTAAATAGCCTGTGGTGTCTACTTTATATAAATATATACTTTTGTGTGGCAATTTTGTTTTCTTTTATGGCTATTAGGCTTACAAGACAAACATACCAAATTCTAAAATCGCTCCACATAAAAAGTTTATTTTACTCCTTGTGCTTTGTGACCTGTAACTACCAAAAAAACCTTAAAATCCCAGACACATTATATATTCTGTAATTCAGAACAACTAAATGAATTTATTTTTAATTACTTTCCTTAACCTGCACTAATTATGTACACATAATTATTGCAAAAACTGTAAAAAAAAAAAACACACAAAAATTCATTTTTTTGCATATTTCTGTATTTTTTTTAGATTCAAACAGTTTCATGTTAACTCTGATGGCATTACAGTTTGAGTCATTTCTTTTGTGCCCTGTGCTCTTATCTTACAGACACAAACATATCCTGGTAATAGAACATTTTACTTGCTTACTAAACTCCAGGTATGTGCTACAGGTTTTCTAATTTAAATATTTTATTTCATGTTTTATCATTGAATTATATGCCTGCCTAAATAAATAAATAAATAAATAAATAAATAAATAAATAAATATATATATATATATCTTGAGATTATATTTTGTAAGTTAAGGTTTAATCGAGAAAATTAAATTTAAAACACAAAGTAATTGCTTGGAAGAAAACCAAATCAAAGTGTACCAGGAACAATTGATCTTGACCAAGATAACACATTGTAACCATATTTGACAATGAAGACAAACAATAACTAGGACACTAACTAGATAATTTTTCAAATATGAGGCTTTAAAAATAAAAATAAAAAATTAAGATTTTAGAAAGATCCTATACACCCACCGGGGAGACCTATAGTCTCCAGAGTCCAATCACCATCACCCTTGTCTAAATATATATATATATTCCTTCCTCCTAACAAAGTCTAAAATATTTTTCCAGTCTACCAAATCCTCTTTATTTTGGAGGGCATCAACATTATACTTTATAATAACTGTTTTTGGTTTGAAGGTGATTATTTTCTCCAATGCAGAGGCACGGCTATGGGAACCAGGTTTGCCCCCAGCTATGCCAATTTATTTATGGCCCCTTGGGAGGAATCTTTTATTTATTCTGGACATGGCTGGGGGAGAACCTGGTTCTCTACAAGAGCTATATTGATGATATTTTTATGATTTGGAAGGGTGACTGTGCTTCTGCAATGGATTTTATTCATTTCTTAAACGCTAATGATTGGAATATCCAACTTACTCATGATTTTAATAATAAGCGTATTCATTTTTGGGACTTTAATATTTTTATATCAGAAGGGAAAATTAAAACGAAAACATTGTTTAAACAAGTCGATGTGAACAGCTACGTTCATAGAAGTAGCTGGCACTTTAGACCTTGGCTGGACAACATCCCCAAGGGACAATTTTTAAAGACTTCGGAGAAATTGTACCGATTTAAAAGACTGATGAACAAGCCGGAGTTTTAAGTAATCAATCCAATACGGGATATAATAAAAAAGCCCTGATGGATGATATCACTAAAATTAGGAATTGTGATAGACCTTCCCTTCTTAATTACAAGACCAAATTAGAACCAATTAATAATGATGAAGTTCCAATAATTTATTTTAATACTAATGCAGGTGGTTTGAGAAAAATCCTCGATAAAAACAGACATTTTACAGCAGGATTACGATTTAAAAAAATATGTAAGTGAAAAACCAAAATGTATTTTTAGAAGCGCTCAGAACCGTAAACAAATTTTAACTACTAGTTTTATAGAAAAGGAACAAGGAGGTTTCTTATCTAAAATTATGAGCACACAAAGGTTTATTTTACTGTGGTGACTGTATGGGGTGCAAATTGAGAAGGAACACAGAAAGAAAGAAAGATTGACCATTTTTATTATTTTACTAATAAGAAAAAATCTTTATTAACTTGTTTATTACTTGCAACACCAACAATGTTGTATATGTTCTCGTATGCCCATGTGGCCTGCAATATGTGGGGAAAACATGTAAGTCCCTTAAGATCAAGATACGAGAACATATAAACAGCATAAGAAGGAGATATGCTAACCTGAGCGTATCCCAACATTTTTTAGATGATACAAATCCATATTCCCTTTTATTTTTTGGTGTTCAACATATTTTAGGCCATTGGAGGGGTAACAGTATCCCATCCAGTTTAAGTAAAGAGGAAATTAAATTAAATGGATTTTTAATTTGGACAGTATGACTCCAAATGGCCTTAATATCGATTGGGAGTCTGTTTCATTAATTTAATTACTTTTATCATAATTTGTAATAATTATGTGATTTTTATCTCCACAATGTTGGAGGTTTTTTTTTTTTTTTTTTTTTTTTTACACATTATGTATGGAAATTTAGAAAATATAGATCATATCCATTTTTATTTCGAATTGTGATTTCTCATACTTTTCCGAAATGAGAACTAATGAGGGTTACTGTTCTCTCTATGTTTCTAATTTGATTAAGAATAATGCCATTGGTAGTGTGAAATATAATAACTGTTTTATTTTACTATTTTATCTGATATATGTTTCATGGACATATTTTGCATACATGGGACTTTCACTTATACAAGTGGACGATCCACGAATTTCCATCTGAAATCCAGCTCATTAGTTAGATGAGGCCGGAAGTAAATCTAACCGGAAGTAATTGGTGGGACGCAAGATCCCTGTACCGGAAGTGAACCTTGGAACTCAGTCATCCGTGATTCCGGAACTGCGGCATGCTGGTCAGACGCCAACATTTGGCGCCGGATTTGATTCCCTACTGTGTATAAATGTGAAAGTATGTTTTGATGCACTTGATAAAGACCGTTATCGTCGAAATGCGTTGTGCTTTTAAACTATTTGGAGAAATAAGTATCCTGTGTATCTATCCATTGTATCCTGGAAATTCTTCATTTGGTCCGGGTGGTAGCTGAATACTTCTCTTTAATATGCCTACACAGCTGGAACCTGCTTTAAGTGGCTCCGGTAAATGTGAGTAGTACTGAGTGGAGCTTACCCCCATCTCTCTGTTGAAGGGGTAAGGGGTCAGATTTAGCGTTGAGTGCAAAACTGTGGCTTTATAGCGAATTATTCAATGTGATTAGCTGGAGCTCCACACCAACACGTCTGCTCAGTTCCCCAGCTAGCCATGCCCTCCCACAACTAGTGTTTTTAACGCCTCATAATAGATTTACTAAATTTTTACGCTCACAAAAGGTTTTTTCAAGTGAATTTGGCACCGATTTGCTCCTTGAGTTGAAAGATAACAGCAACAGACAATAAAAAATAATTATATATATATATATATACACACACACATACATATATACACACATACACATAATAAACTTTAGACCTTACAACATCATTATCTGCTTCCCACAAAAGCAGAAAGAATATATACACACACACGCATTACCTTCACATACATCACCCATGGAAAAACAAGTTGTTTTGTTGATTTCGCCACCATCTTTATTGCAAAACGTCACAGTGCCAATTAAAACTTTTACGCTCTGGTCAAAAGTATCAAGATCATCTTGAGTGTTGCTTTCCCATTGGTTTGAAAGGATTTGAACCTAGAGAGAAACATAAAACAGGAAGTCTAAAAGAGTCAGATCATGATCATGGAATGGTATGGAAAGTAACAGAAAAACATTTAACCCCTTAGTGACCAGACCACCAAGTTTAAAAAAAACAAACAAAAACTAACAAAATCTGTCAGCACCAATGTAGCTGTTTAGTAGATAATTGAGTGCGCTGGATTTTCATTTTTACTGTACTTATTGGCCCCCAGCAGCACCCTATTTAAGCATCTTTAGGTGAGTGCAGCCAACCCCTTGTTAACGCAAGTTACATTGTAACACTGAAATCTGTCAGGAATCCCTTAATAACCCTTCACGTGTGTGTGTGTGTGTGTGTGTGTGTGTGTGTGTGTGTGTGTGTGTGTGTATGTATATATACATATATATATATATATTATTTTTTTTTTAAAGAAGACAACCTAATGTATTAAAATTGGGGTATTTTGACTTTTTTCATGCAACAATTTTACCACCACTCTATGCCAAATTTAAAAAAAATAAAAATAATAATTGGTGAATTTCTTGACACACATTGCAATTTAAGAACTCATGTACAGAGAACTTTAAGGGTTACTGCCAAAGAACACCCAAATATGTGTTCCGCAACATCTCCTGAGTACAGTGATATCACCCATGTATAGGTGTGTCGGGTTCTCTGGGGACTAAAATACCTTATTTGGAGGATGCGCATTACAGTTTTCCTACTTGGAATTTTCACAGCTGGTCATCATGCACCCATGTCTTATTTGGGACATTTTTGAAGCCGGCCAATGCAATTTACCCCCATCAAACCATATATTTATGAAAATTAGACACCCTAGGGTATTTCAACTGGTGGTATTTTAACACTTTCCATGCACTAATTCTACCACCAATCTTTGTCAACCTTTTGGGTAGTCATTTTGTGTGTTATTTTTCTCTCACATTGTACTTTAGGCACGGATTCTCAATTCCTGTTATGTGTTATTGACGAAGAAATGCCCAATATGTGTTCAGCAACATCTCCCGAGTACAACAGTGACCCCAATGTACAGATGTTATGGGTTTTTGCATGTTTGCACTTTGAAATTTGCCAGATTGGTTTGCTGGGCGTATGTTGCCTTTGAGACCGTATAGCAGCCCAGGAATGAAAATTAACCCCATCATGGCATACCATTTTCAAATGTAGACAACCCAGGGTATTCAAAATGGGGTATTTTCAGTCTTTTGTAGAAGCCTCTTAAATAAAAATGCTAACTTTGGCCAGCGTTTGTGACTGTTTTTTGCATTTATTTTACACAAAACTGCACTTTTACTGGTGATTTCATCATCGTGATAAGTTTTACTGTTTTAAATACTTATATTTGTGTCCAGCGAATTCTCCCGAGTATAACAATACCCCCCACATACAGGTTTTATGGTGTTTTTGAAAGTTGACACACATACACTTTTATATTATACATATATAATGAATATATATGATTTCATTATAATTGTATTTTGAGATATATGTGTATTGCGGCAATGTGATCATGGTGATCACATGGCCCTCAAGGGCCGGAGCTGCTACAGGGGGACTGCTGGAATCTCCGGCTGTCCCGTCCCCCCCCCTGACCGTGATCGCCGCAGATTGCCAGTCTTAAAACTTTTTTTGTTACCCTTTTTCACCAGCAGGGGGACTGCCCGTCAGTTCAGGTAGTCCCCCTGCTGGCAGCACAATAGCAAACTGAAAAAAATGCTCTGTAAACTAGGCTTAATTGGCATAAAATAAATGTTGAAAAATAGCTTAATTCTTTTGCATATCAAAAGTAGTCCCCACTAGCTGGGCAGAGTAATAATATAACAATTAACGTCTTGAGAGTAGGTGCCTGATAAAGTATCTGTCCTGGACAACAGGGCCTTAAACAGGTTGAGGACTACTGGCTTAGCAGAGAGGTTTGCATTTACCACAGTGGGGTCAAGGTATGAATATCCACAATATATAAATTAAAAAGCTATGGGGTTCCATAGCAATAAATATTAACATATTATAACATATCAAAAATGACTTTTAATAAACATGTTTGGAAGAAATAACCATTCATGTATAATAAATATATGTAATGCACAGATTTGAAAATGGTTAATGTAATCTTTTTGGATTTTTTTTTTACGTTCTGATAGTGTTAACTGCTTGTGTACCTAGATGTCCTATCCAGGAGCCAGCTACCCCCATATAACTTCCCTCACAACAAACATGCCCTACATTTCTGAATGGCGACTAGGCTCAGTTGGATTGGTTTTCACAATCCTCTATTCAAACTCCTCTCAGTTTTGAGCAAAGAATAAAGAAGATAGAGTATTATCAAAACTCTCAGCCACACAAACTTCCTTCCACGAATAATCAAACGTGGTCAGGTCTCTGCAATCTGAAATCTAAAGATTACTCTGTAAAACATGAAAAGGTGAGGAGATTCTGTGTTTGTAAAATCATAACTTCGTCTTTGAAATCAAACATTCATTGAAGAGGCAATCTTGAAAGGAAAATAACACTTTAAGAAGCTTAAGCAAGCAAACACAATATTTCCTATTTTCTGGTATTTATCTGATTAGGATAAACAAGTTTATTTTTTTTATCCTTCCCATCATTTCAACATTTCTATAGATCTTCTCCATTTCACATCAGTTCTACACACAATCTCAGCTAAAGGGGCGCAGGCCGTGAAACAAGAGGTATACAGTACTTGTCAATCCCTGACAGCAGGAGTAATGGTAAGAGCAAAGGGGAACTTTATTCATGTAACTAGTTCTTTATATACAAACGCTCTATAGAAGGTAAGAGCTAAATACATATTACAGTCTCTGCAAACAGCCTCTTAGAACAAGTGTATTTATAAAACATGGAAAACAGAGGCAGACAAAAAAGAATGCACCCAACAATATATTTACAATAGGGACCAAATACATTCAATCCTTTGTGGGATGTTGTCTAACAAGTCCAGGATTGGTTGTGTAGGGAAACTATTCAAGAAATAAAAACTACATTAGGAGGTATAAAGCATGTTGTACATTAACCCCTTCATAAATGAGGCATTTCCAAGATGACATGTGCTCGTGACTGAGGCGTTTTTATACTATAGTGATCTGTTCCTTCCACTGTTATACAAAACACTAAATTAAAGGGATACTCTAAGCACCCAAACTATTTTAATGAAGCAGTTTTAGTGTGTAGAATAGATGATGCCCCTGCGGTCTCCCTCTCAATTCTCAGCTATATAGGAGTTAAATCCCTTCTATTTCTGTTGAGGCAGCCCCAATCACACCTCCCCCTGGCTGTAACTCACGTAGCCTTTATGGAGAAAAGTGATTTTATTTTCAGATTACAGCAATGTGTGTTTACTTTAGAAGTACTTATCTCCTGCTACATATTTTGAGAGCTGTGTGTTCAAGATTAGCACATATATATATACATATATAAGAGCTCTTGAAAAAGACCCTGAGGGGTCGAAACGTCGAATCACAGGACTTACATGCTGATGTAAAACTACTTTTTTATTAATAAATTCACTACTACGAAGTCCTTCTGAGTGCTCCACTTTATTGTTGGATATATATGGGACGCCGGAAGCACCGAAGGCAAGATATATTCATACACCATTCAGGGGTGAGTGCCTAAAGTATTATTTTGTTTATATATATATATATATATATACACATTATTATGAATCAAAGACTAACACAATGAATCTCACATAAAGTGGCAAACATTGCAACATTTATGAAATATCTATAAAGACTAAAACATAAAAATTACATAATTTAAAATTACCCTGACTGCTCTCCATCCTCCTGAGGTTTCATCTTCTTCAAATGCAACATGAACCTTCTGTCCAACGCCCAATGGCTCCCGGCCAACCACAACATCATTTGTAAAGTAAACCTGGTCATTAATCATACCATAATCGTTGCAAAATCGAGTAACCACTCCATCCATATACCTAACCATTGAGGACTCTGCACAAAATGAAAAAGAAACCGTTAAACATGGTCCTCGTACTGTACAGACAGTATAAAATGATTTGATGGACTTAGTGACAATTTGGAGCGTTGTAATTAAACAGACTGAGTAACTTCACCTCCTGAGCTTCCCATGCAAACTCGTCCCATTTAATCCCCAATCTTGTAGACTTCAGATACATTGCTTAGCACAGGGCTTGACAAATTTGCTTTGAATCTGACAAAATTACAATACCTAAAGGGACACTAGTCACCAGAACTACTAACGCTTAATGTAGTGGCTCTGGTGTCTTTCGCATGTCTCTTCAGAGAAAAGGCAGTGTTTACATTGCGGTCTAGTAACACCTCTAGTGGCAGTGACTCAGACGGTCATTCCTATGTTCAGCATCTCCACACTGTGCATGGAGGCACTGAACGTTCTCCATAGAGATGTGTTGATTGACTGCATCTCTATGAGGAGATGCTGATTGGTGCGTTTTTGCTGGGCATGCGCAATAGCTTCCCAATGTAAAAGCATTGAATTGGCTGAGATCATTAAAGGGACTCTCCAATGCAAGGAAAACAAACTGGTTTCCAGGCACTGCAGGTCCCCTCTCCCTCCCAACCCCCCATCCCAAGTTGCTGAAGGGGTTAAAACCCCTGCAGTGACTTACTTGTATGCAGCGCCGATGTCCCTCGGCGCTGGGTCAGGGTCCGCCCACGCTCCTCCCCCGCCGACGTCATCCGGCGGGGGAGAACTATTGCGCACGCGCGGCCGCCGGCGGGGAAGACCTAATGCATTAGACCTCCCCATAGAAAAGCATTGAAAAATGCTTTCAATGCTTTCCTATAGGGATTTCAGCAACGCTGGAGGTCCTCACATAGCGTGAGGACGTCCAGCGACGCTATAGCACACTTTTCATGTGCTATAATCACGGAAGTGCCCTCTAGTGGCTGTCTAGTAGACAGCCACTAGAGGAGGAGTTAACCCTGCAAGATAAATATTGCAGTTTATGAAAACTGCAATAATTACACTTGCAGGGTTATGGGTAGTGGGAGTTGGCACCCAGACCACTCCAATGGGCAGAAGTGGTCTGGGTGCCTGGAGTGTCCCTTTAAAGGACCACTATAGGCATCCAGACCACTTCAGCTTAATGAAATGGCCTGGGTGCCAGGTCCCTCTAGGGTTAACCCTGCCTGCTGTAAACATAGCAGTTTCAGAGAAACAGCTATGTTTACACTAGGGTTAATCCAGCCTCTAGTGGCTGTCTCATTGACAGCCGCTAGAGGCACTTCCGTGCTTCTCACTGTGAACGCTATTGTCCATTGGAAAGCATTGAGAATGCTTTCCGATAGACTGACTGAATGCGCGCGGCTCTTGCGCATTCAGCCGATGACGTTGGAAGGAGGAGGAGAGTCCCCAGTGCCGGAAAGGAAGGGATTAACCCCTTCCTCCCCCTTTAGCCCGGCGGAAGGGGGCTACGAGTGGCGGGGGACATATTAACACTATAGTGCCAGGAAAACAAGTTTGTTTTCCTGCCGCTATAGTGGTCCTTTAAATTCCTAGTTGCCATTGCTACCTGGCACCTGGGATTTGTAGAGCTCTGGCTTAGCAAATTAGAAAATTTTCACTAAACATCTGAACACTGTGATAACTGGGTGGACTGTTCTCACCAGTCTATAGAAATACAGTTAAAGAAACATTCCAGGCACCATAACAACTTAAATCAATAGAAAGTGTAAGAAAGCCCATCGAGAAGCTGTCTGAGTGACAGCCACTAGAAGTACACTGTAAACACTGCAGAAGAAAGGATTGACAAGAGAGCAGAAAAGATCTTAATACGCGGTCCATTTGCTCGTATACTGTAACTAAACCCCCATTATTTTTGCCTGGGTTAGGTGTTTTTAACCCCTTCAGGACCGGCCTGTTTTTGCGATGTTTGTACGTTAAGGACCAGAGCAGTTTTAACACTTTTGTGGTGTTTGTGTTTAGCTGTAATTTTCCGCTCTCTCATTTACGGTTCCCATACAAGTTATATATTGTTTTTTTCAGGACAAAAGGGGCTTTCTTTACATACCATTATTTGTATTATGTCCAATATTGTATTTAAAAAAAATAATAAAATATGGTGAAAAATTTAAAAAAAAAACATGTTTTTGGACTTTTACTTGAAAAATCTTTTACTTATCTACAAAAGCTAATGAAAAAAACAGCTAAATAGATTCAAAATTTTGTCCCGAGTTTAAAAACACCCAGTGTTTACATGCTTTATTGCTTTTTTTGCAAGTTATAGGCCTATAAATACAAGTAGGAAATTGCTGTTTCAATATATATATATTTTAAATGTATCAATAGTGACCTTGTAACACCGTTATCTGTCATAAATCCCCGAAACACACCTAACATGTACATATTTTTTTTAAAGTAGACAACCCAGGGTATTCAAAATTGGGTATGTCCAGTTTTTTTTAGTAGCCACTTAGTCACAAACACTGGCCAAAGTTAGCATTTATATTTGTTTGTGTGTTAAAAATGCAAGAAACGCTAACTTTGGCCGGTGTTTGTGACTAAGTGGCTACTAAAAAAGGCTGAACATACCCCATTTGCAATACCTTGGGTTGTCTTCTTTTGCAAATGGTATGCCATCATGGGGCTAATTCTCATTCCTTGGCTACCATACGCTCTCAAAGGCAACCTAACCAATCCGACAAATTTCAATAAAAAAAAAAAGTAAAATCAAGCCTTATATTTGACCCTGTAACTTTCACAAACACTATAAAACCTCTACATGTGGGGTACTGTTATACTCAGGAGACTTCGCTGAACACAAATATTAGTGTATCAGAACAGTAAAATGTATCACAGCAATAATATCCTCAGTGAAAGTGCTGTTTGTGTGTGAAAAATGCAAAAAAATTCACTTTCACTGACAATATCATCGCTGTGATATGTTTTACTGTTTTGAAACACTAATATTTGTGTTCAGCGAAGTCTCCCGAGTAAAACAGTACCCCCATGTACAGGTTTTAGGGTGTCATAGAAAGTTACAGGGTTAAACACAGTGCTAGCAAATTAAATTATCTGGACTTTCGGCCTGGGTTGGCAGGCAGGTCCCTCAAATTGCAATCATTAAAATTACTTAATTAGGTAAAAATATTACATAAATACACATGTAGAATTTTAATATATATACATATTTATATATTTGACGTCTACGTGTATATTTATGAAATTATTTATGTAATTATGTATATGGACATATGTATATTTCGTATTGTTTTTATTTATTTATTTATACATAGATATATATATCATTACATTCTAAGTATATTTTGATATAAATATATATATATATATATCAAAATACTGTTAGAATAAAATTGCATATATAAATATTTTTTTATAATTATTAAAAATTATTTTTATTTTTTGTTATTTATTTTTATTAACATATTATTTGTATTTTATAATAATATATATATACCATATATATAGCAATTATATATATATTGTATATATTCGTGTGTAATTTAAATATAAGTGTATTTTTATATTAATATACGTATATATAAATATAAAAATACACTTAATATGACATTATATATATATATGATACATATACATATATTATATATAGATATAATACATGTATATATATCATATATATATACACATATTATTTATTTATTTTTACACTGATTTTACACTGTTTTTTTTTTTTACTTTATTTTTTGGATTTTTTACTTGCAGGGAGACTGCCTGTCAGCACAGACAGTCCCCCTGCAGGCAGATACAAAGACCCCTATTGCGGTCATGTGATCGAGTGATCACATGGCCGTGGGGTCCTGATCTGCCGAGGGGGGACTGCCCGGGCAGACAGGCAGTCCCCCTGGACCGGGTGGAGCACTGATCGCCGCCGTGGGACCGACGGCGATCAGGTAAGTAGCCCCAGACCGTTATGACGGTTCAGGACCGTCAGCGGTCCAAACGCACGTTTTACCGCTGACGGTCCTGAACCGTCAGCGGTCCTGAAGGGGTTAAATAAAACTATTACATTCGGTGAGACTTGAAATTGCTGTTTAGTGAATGAGTGAGCGCGTTGGATTGTCTATGTATGTACGCACACACGCACACACACGTAAAGCGGGCATCATCTCACCCTGTGCTCACTGGCCAACTGTGCAGACCTGGAGGTGTGGGTTTTTTGGGGGGGTGCAGACCTGGAGGTGTGGGTTTTTTGGGGGGTGCAGACCTGGAGGTGTGGGTTTTTGGGGGGGTGCAGACCTGGAGGTGTGGGTTTTTGGGGGGGGTGCAGACCGGAGGTGAGGGTTTTTGGGGGGGGGTGCAGACCGGGAGGTGAGGGTTTTTGGGGGGGGGTGCAGACCTGGAGGGGGGTGCAGACCTGGAGGTGTGGGTTTTGGGGGGGGGGGTGCAGACCTGGAGGTGTGGGTTTTTTGGGGGGGGGGTGCAGACCTGGAGGTGTGGGTTTTTGGGGGGGGGGTGCAGACCTGGAGGTGTGGGTTTTGGGGGGGGGGGTGCAGACCTGGAGGTGTGGGTTTTGGGGGGGGGTGCAGACCTGGAGGTGTGGGTTTTGGAGGGTGGGTGCAGACCTGGAGGTGTGGGTTTTGGAGGGTGGGTGCAGACCTGGAGGTGTGGGTTTTGGAGGGTGGGTGCAGACCTGGAGGTGTGGGTTTTGGAGGGGGGGCTGCAGACCTGGAGGTGTGGGTTTTGGGGGGGGGTGCAGACCTGGAGGTGTGGGTTTTGGGGGGGGGGTGCAGACCTGGAGGTGTGGGTTTTGGGGGGGGGGTGCAGACCTGGAGGTGTGGGTTTTGGGGGGGGGTGCAGACCTGGAGGTGTGGGTTTTGGGGGGGGGGGTGCAGACCTGGAGGTGTGGGTTTTGAGGGGGTGCAGACCTGGAGGTGTGAGTTTTTTGGGGGGGTGCAGACCTGGAGGTGTGGGTTTTTTGGGGGGGGTGCAGACCTGGAGGTGTGGGTTTTTGGGGGGGGTGCAGACCGGGAGGTGAGGGTTTTTGGGGGGGGGGGGTGCAGACCTGGAGGGGGGTGCAGACCTGGAGGTGTGGGTTTGGGGGGGGGGGGTGCAAACCTGGAGGTGTGGGTTTTGGGGGGGGGGGTGCAGACCTGGAGGTGTGGGTTTTGGGGGGGGGGGGTGCAGACCTGGAGGTGTGGGTTTTGGGGGGGGGGTGCAGACCTGGAGGTGTGGGTTTTGGGGGGGGGGGTGCAGACCTGGAGGTGTGGGTTTTGGAGGGTGGGTGCAGACCTGGAGGTGTGGGTTTTGGAGGGGGGGGGGTGCAGACCTGGAGGTGTGGGTTTTGGGGGGGGGGGTGCAGACCTGGAGGTGTGGGTTTTGGGGGGGGGGGTGCAGACCTGGAGGTGTGGGTTTTGGGGGGGGGGGTGCAGACCTGGAGGTGTGGGTTTGGGGGGGGGGGGGGGTGCAGACCTGGAGGTGTGGGTTTTGGGGGGGGGTGCAGACCTGGAGGTGTGGGTTTTGAGGGGGGGTGCAGACCTGGAGGTGTGGGTTTTGGGGGGGGGGTGCAGACCTGGAGGTGTGGGTTTTGAGGGGGTGCAGACCTGGAGGTGTGGGTTTTGGGGGGGGGGGTGCAGACCTGGAGGTGTGGGTTTTGGGGGGGGGGGGTGCAGACCTGGAGGTGTGGGTTTTGGGGGGGGGGGTGCAGACCTGGAGGTGTGGGTTTTGGGGGGGGTGCAGACCTGGAGGTGTGGGTTTTGGGGGGGGGTGCAGACCTGGAGGTGTGGGTTTTGAGGGGGTGCAGACCTGGAGGTGTGGGTTTTGGGGGGGGTGCAGACCTGGAGGTGTGGGTTTTGGGGGGGGTGCAGACCTGGAGGTGTGGGTTTTGGGGGGGGGGTGCAGACCTGGAGGTGTGTGTTTTGGGGGGGGGTGCAGACCTGGAGGTGTGGGTTTTGGGGGGGGGGTGCAGACCTGGAGGTGTGGGTTTTGGGGGGGGTGCAGACCTGGAGGTGTGGGTTTTGAGGGGGGTGCAGACCTAGAGGAGTGGGTTTTTGGGGGGTGCAGACCTAGAGGAGTGGGTTTTTGGGGGGTGCAGACCTGGAGGTGTTGGTTTTTTTGGGGGGGTGCAGACCTGGAGGTGTGGGTTTTGGGGGGGGGGTGCAGACCTGGAGGTGTGGGTTTTGGGGGGGGGGTGCAGACCTGGAGGTGTGCAGACCTGGAGGTGTGGGTTTTGGGGGGGGGTGCAGACCTGGAGGTGTGGGTTTTGAGGGGGGTGCAGACCTAGAGGAGTGGGTTTTTGGGGGGTGCAGACCTGGAGGTGTTTTTTTTTGGGGGGGGGTGCAGACCTGGAGGTGTTGGTTTTGGGGGGGGGGGGGGTGCAGACCTGGAGGTGTTGGTTTGGGGGGGGGGATGCAGACCTGGAGGTGTTGGTTTTGGGGTGCAAATCTGGGGGTCCCTGATTCCCATACCGCACCCAGTGCTTGCTTACCCCCAACATCCTGCACCTCATCCAAGGTGTCTGCTCTCCGCCAGAAGTAGGCGCCCACCCGGGACAGCAGGCCGATCATGTTCTCCCTTTGGGAGTGCGGGGCGCGGTGCACTGTGGGAGATACTCCGTGATACGCCCACTACGGCTGGCGTAAGAATATGGCAGAAGGAATGGTCGCCGTGACGTCACCGGGTCATGTGACTTTCTAGGCCGCGGGGACTGGACGGTGCTTGCGAGCTTGCGGGAAATGCTCTGCGCGCGAGGAGCACGTGCTGGGGCTGTCTATGGCTCAGAGCGCTGTGCAGAGTGTGGCCCTCAGTGAGCTCCTCTGGCAGTGTGGATAAAGCAATTGAGGAATTATTTGTCAGTTTCATTGGCAAGCTAGATGTGTGTATACAATACAGCTATTACTAGAATAAAAGTAAAAAAAAAAAAATACATTATTACTTAAAAAAATATTTCATGCTGTACACCCTAATTATAAGGGATTTGCCCACACCTGTAGGAGCTGCATGTTGTGTTGGAAGTCAGGAGAATATTTCTGAACACTGACTGCACACCTCCCAAGTGTTCCTATTTAGGAGGGAGAGTCCCTATTTTGGACCAAAATCCCTTCGGCTCTCTTTTCTATCCTAATGTCCCTCTTTTCTAGGAGCTCCGTATTGTTGGTGTGTCTGAGTGTATAGCCGAGCTCCACGGCAATAATGATGTATCTTTAAACTTTGTGACAGATACTACCCTGGACCGGGAACATTGGGTTCCGGGGTTAATGTGTACTGGCCAGGGCAGCCCCCTGAGAATGTGGATGTAACTGACCCCAGTACTCCAGCTGAGTACATCCGTGAAGAATCTCCCAAGTCCCAAGCGCCGTAGTGATTATAAGAGTGAATATAGCTCCCAATTCCCCAAACATGAGCCTAGACGTCATGACGGGGTAAGATGATCTGATTAATCCAGGCTCGATGGCCTGCTTTTATGCAGTACAAGGATACAGAAAACACGCCCATGACACTCCCACACAAAACAGGATAATCCCTCCCCTATGCCTGGGAGATAATTGAGTCAGGAACTATACAAACTCAATTATCTCCAGCCAAGGAAAAACATACAATTTACAAACACCTCAAAAGTACCTTCAAAACATATGAAAACGCACATCCCCTGATAGCCCGATCTGGGTGACCAACATATCCAAAAATCACCCAGATCGGTTCAGGGGTTCGAGATTTCAATGAAGTCAATTATAATTGTATCTCAATCTCTAAATTGAACTTTAATCACATACAGGAGGCTCTTGCAGGGTCTAGCAAGCTATTAACATAGCAGGGGATAAGAAAATCTTAATTAAACAGAACTTGCAATAAAGAAAGCCTAAATAGGGCTCTCTTTACAGTGTGTAATGGAAGGCTGTGCAAGTCACATGCAGGGAGTTGTGACTAGGGTTCATAAACAAAGGGATTTAACTCCTAAATGGCAGAGGATTGATCAGTGAGACTGCAGGGGCATG
Source organism: Pelobates fuscus (assembly GCF_036172605.1). Lineage (NCBI taxonomy): Eukaryota > Metazoa > Chordata > Amphibia > Anura > Pelobatidae > Pelobates > Pelobates fuscus. The sequence goes on along the minus strand of NC_086319.1, from coordinate 22,682,888 downwards.
TTCTTTACACCAAAACTGCTTCATTAAGCTAAAGTTGTTCAGTTGACTATAGTGTCCCTTTAACAAGCCCAGAGGTGGTCCGCAGTTCGTGAGTTTGTTCGGTTCCCAAACAGTACAAATAAATCCCACAAATCAAGTCTTTTTACCAGACTTTTCTATGGCCCATAGTCAGTAGGCAAAGCCTCCACACCCCTCCAGGAGCCCGTGGTCCTGGCAAGTGGGTGTTCATCACAGTGGATATATGGGGATTTGTTTGAGTTTAAGAGGGAGGCCATGGAAACTTCATGGGGAACTCCCTTTCTAGAAATAAGTCTGTGTAAATGAGATACATTGTTCTTGTTCTAGATTATATATTAGTTGGATATATTATTAGCAGAGGTGTAACTATAAACCACGGGGCCCGGTTGCGAAAATTGCCCTTTTGCCCCCCCCAAACGTCTACTCACCGCTAACCCCCATACATCCCCCCTTACCCTCCCATGCATTCTCCCCCCACACATGCAGTCAAACAGATACACATGCAGACACACAGATACAAACATGCACACACATACATACATACACACACACACACACATACATACATACACGCACACATACAAACACACACACAAACACACACAGAAACACGTAAATACAGACACACACATAGACACACATATACAGAGACACACACTTACACACACATACATACACATACATACACACACATACAAACACACACACACACATACAAACACACATACATACAAACACACACAGAAACACAGACAGACATACACATACATACAGACACACATACAGAGAAACATTCATACAGACACACATACATACAAACACAAACACATACATACAAACACACACAAATACAGACACATACAAACATACACACATACAAAATGGTTTTAGTCACCCTCCTGTTTTCTACCTATTAGGTGCAAGAGGGTGACTTTCCGAGGCCGCTTTACATAGTCGGCGGGCTGTAACCTAAGATTAAAGTGTCCACTGTCAGTTTGAAATGTTGAGAGGTATGTCATAGCTGGATGAATCACACAGCATTTTGTTATATTTTAGCTGTTCTTGAAAGCATTGTCTGGCAGTATATGAAACTCTTGTGATCATGACTCAATAAATGAATTACCATGTTTCCTTTAAGATATTTCCCATTAATAAATTATTGATTTCAACATTTAGAGCAAATTCATTTAATTTACTGGCCGGGCAGTGCTTTTCAAGGCGTCCTGATAGAAAACAAATTACTTTATTTTGTTATTGTAGCTTTTTTACTTTTTTTTTTTAGCATAGCAGAGAGGCAACATCTGGCATATATAGGTTTGTTTAGAGGAGAAAAAAACCTGGACTTTTAATTTGAATTAAAACAGTATTGCAGATATCAACAGTTTAACCGTAAAATATAATGTTTACTTTTTTTTACTGTCAACTTGTCAAGTCGGCTCTCCACATTAAAATTCAAGAAGCATCTCTGTTCCCTGGCCTAAGTACAATTTTCCCTGCCTTTGTCCTTCATGTGAATAGATGCTTTTCCACTTAGAAGAGCTAACTTTTCAAAGACGCCAGCACAAATCACTAAACTGAGAGCAAATGAAGCCTGCAAGCAACAGAGCTCCGAACACAGTACCTGTTTGACAACTTTTCAAAGTTTGGTATGTATGGTTTGAAACTGATCTACGCATCTCTGTGCAGACTTCCTTGTGTAACCTTATCTTATTTTTACAAGTATATGTACTTAATAAATGTAGGCATTGAATAAATACATGTAAAAAATAACTCGGGTATTCAAGTAACAGTCAAGTATATCTTTTTATAATTAGTTTGTCAGCCATGGAAATGGGACTTGAACTTTTAAGTGTATGTCGGTATATATTTATGAATTAGAAATAAAATGCTTTTAATGTATCGCTTATTTTCAGAGACCCTGTATAAGCATTTGTAAATTATTCTTCATGCCTATCTATCTATCTATCTATCTATCTATCTATCTATCTATCTATCTATCTATCTATCTATCTATCTATCTGTCTGTCTATCTATCTATCTATCTGTCTATCTATCTGTCTATCTATCTATCTATCTGTCTGTCTGTCTGTCTGTCTGTCTGTCTGTCTGTCTGTCCATCTCAACCTATATTTTGGGCTAGCTGGCTGCAGGTCTGTTCATCTTTTTGTCAACACCATGACTTTTTAATAAAGTAATGCAAATTAAGAAAAGTTATAGTTGGCAAAATATGATTCATGAACAAATTAAGTGTGCATTTTGTGTTAATGTTATCTCTTTACCCATATTTCAGAGATGCGTATAAACTAAAAAGGGACACTCCAGAACCCTAAACATTTCCACTTGTTCTAGTGCTTAGAATTTAGCTGCATGTTGTCCCCTTTTTCCTAATTCATAATAGAACCGAAATCGGCACTTTTACAAATTAATTTGTTAACACCCCCTGGGAGTCAGGAGGCATTCCTGATTCACTCTGTTTGATGGGTTATTCAGGCGGAAGTAAAAGTTTCTACAAAGAAGCGTTAGTCTAATGCTTCCATGCAAGGAACATTCTGTTGGGTAATTGCCACAAATGTATTGCTCTATTCCAAAATATGTGAAATTGGAAACAATTCTACAAGTTCAATTATTTCATGGTAGGGATATCCAGCAATTATTAGATTCAAATTTAAACATGGGTACAGAAAGATACTGTAAACTGTAACACAAATTAGCCTCTTTATTTCACTAAGTAGAGGATGAACTTGGAAGACGAATACATCAAGGAATACAACTATAACAGAATGGACACTCTGGACCTCGGAAAGCAAAAATACGAAAATTCCAACACTGATCTGAAATCATGTGATATTCAACTGCCTCCCAGGATCCACCCATGTGTTATGTACAAAACATGGATATATTCTTTGCTTATGGGGGTAGGTATAACGAAGTTTGAGATCTTCCTTTTGTTTATGGTTACCAATAAACAGTTGTTACCATACTCCTTTTTGTTACATAACTAACCATTTTTAATATTTAAATATATGGTTCCCTTTTCTATTTTCCAAATGTATAGTCCCCTCTTTCTTCCATGGTTTAAACTCTATTCCTTTACGTATCTTTTACCTGTTTCTCTCTCTAGATAAGTTTTTGTTTTTTATCCTCTGATGTCCACAGTTATCTGTACCTCTCTCTCACTCTCCTTTACCATCTATTTCCGCTCCTCATGGCTGATACAGTCTTTCTCTCCAATCCCATAATTCCTCTCCGTCTGTTGTGCCTAATCATTAAATTCATGAAGCACCAATATCCAAAAAGCAATAATCAATTACCTAATAAGGTTTATAACGATATTGGCGGGCACACAACCCAGTTCGGGATGAGTATCTTGAACTATAGGAAACAGAAACCACACAGAGACCAAGTTGCAGATAAGAATTCACATCACACTTTATTGTCCACGAGGGGACCCAATACAGAGTAAGCTTAACTCTCATTAAGTAGTTGCATGCATTCACTTCAAAACAGCTTAGTATCTAGCTATATCAGCTTAAGTATACATCACCATTAGAGGGGCTTGGTTGTGTCCTCACTGCATGACTGGGGGAACTCTGACAGTCAGGCTTGGAGGGACCCTCTCGGGAACAGCAGAGACCAGCAACACACGTCCGCATTACAGGTGGTTAGTTCTCCAAGTGAGTGCCAAATTTCTCCGTCTTTTATACCTTTTACCAAGTTTGTAACTTTTCAAAGATTTCTTATCAGTGCAGCCCAGCATGTATCTTGTCAAGCGCATTAAGTAATCAGTATGGTTGATCAGGCCAGTCATGACTACCCAAGGCCCATGCCAGACACATGCGGTATCTTATTCTATCTATGTCCCTACTCTTATCTCTCTACACATTTTTGGCACCAGATCCCTCTTTTCAGCACGTGGGCCTTTTTGGATATTGGCCAGGCATGCTATGGAATATTTTATGCAGGGTCATCTTTTTAATTTCTTAGTGTGACACAGTTTAAGTATTTTATGCAATGTCATCTTAGTTGAATTTCTTAGTGCGACACAGTTTAAGCCAAGTGCCATCTTAACTATCTATAATAGATTAAATTGCTCATTAGTGATCAATCATGCTTAATTAGTTAATTGGAATTTTATCACAATTATCACACCGTCTCGAGTCATTTTTCCCATCTAGAGATGTCCCGAACAGTTCGCTGGCGAATAGTTCCTGACGAACATAGCTTGTTCGCGTTCGCCACGGATGGCGAACATATGCGATGTTCGGTCCGCCCCCTATTCATCATCATTGAGTAAACTTTGACCCTGTACCTCACAGTCAGCAGACACATTCCAGACAATCAGCAGCAGACCCTCCCTCCCAGACCCTCCCACCTTCTGGACAGCATGCATTTTAGATTCATTCGGAAGCTGCATTCTTTTTTTTTGTATTATTATTTTTTTTTTGACAGAAGTGTGTTATATTTGAGCATGCTAGGCTGAACGTGCGTATATCATGGCTAGAGGGTATGAGTATATAGCAGTACATTGTTGTGAAAGATGGCTGTCATGTTTAGGGTGTAGCTTGCACGTTATTAACTGTGTATTTATATCAGCAGCTCCACCACTAGTTATAAATCAAGTGTGAGTCGCCCCATGAGATGAGACTAGTGAATAACATAATACATGAATGGTTAAGGTAAAGGCATGTAAGGAACTACGACAATAAATTCTTTAGGAGGTGAAATAATGACATGTTTAAACGCTTGCTACTTTACGATTAGTTAATGTGCAGAGATCAGTTCATGTGATCAAAGACATGGTGTGGAGGATCGGCTATAGTGGGACATGCTTGGCAGGCTGCTGTTTACTGCTTGTGCTCATCCGATCCCTTCTGGGCGCCAGGTGCAGACCCAGGGAGTCCCTGATACCTGGAACAACAAAGGCAAGTCTCTGGCTGAGTGCCAGGTTTGCGGCTTGAGGTGGTGGAACCTTGTTTTGTCGGGTGGTCGGATCTGTCCCGGTATTGCTTCACGTCTGGTGCGGGATTGTGGTGGCTTAAGGTGGAGGCGAGTGCTTGACGTGGGGCAGGCTCTGCATTTATGTTTGTGCCTCCGGTCCCATCTTCAACGCCTTTTGCGTTGGTGGATTTTAATGGGGACTGCTTCGCTTAGCTGTGGTGGAGCTTGTTGGGGATGTGGTGGAGCTTGTTGGGGCTTCCTGCTTGTTATTTGCTTCCAAAATTGATTAAAGAGTCTGTCCAGCTTAGACTCAATATCCTGCCATGCTTTGCTGGTACCCGGAGGACACGCGGCTGCTGCCATATTGGGAGAGTCACAGATGAGTATGTCAGCCTGGGCGGCTGTGCTCTGTGCGTCCATTAGCTCCAGACAGCCTCTCAGGGGTGGACCGGGATAACCCCCACCGGTCCGAGAGGGGGTAACGGAGCTCCTGCCGGGAAGTAGCTGCTCCTGGGCATCCCAGGATCGGGAGATCGTCCGCCTCTCCCGCCCGGTGAGCACCAGGCCACACTTGCCACGCGGAGGTAAGTAAGAGTTGCTGACCGCTATTAAGCATGTCGGGTCGGTCAGGTAGGAGCAACATTGCTGGGTCTTCCCCTTCTGGGGTGAAATTCGCTTGTTGATAGCTGCTTAAAGTGAGATATTGAGGGAGCTCACACGAAGTGCGTCTTTCCTCCATGACAGCTAAGCCCCGCCCCCCAGAAGCTGCATTCTTAGTGAGAGGAGGTACAGTGTAGCTGCTGCTGATTTAATAGGGAAATCGATAGCTAGGCAGGGCCGGCCTTAGGGGTGTGCGAGCTGTGCGGCCGCACAGGGCGCCATGTATTTTCAAATTTGCAGCGGGGGCGGAGCTTACCGTGCGGCGGGGGCGGAGCTAAAAGCGCCGGAAAACTGCTGCAGGGGAAGCAGGAAGGAGTCCCTGCTTCCCCACCAAACAGTCACCAGGAGCTGCACTGCCTCCACAATGAACTCCACAGGGATTGTCAGGTGAGTGTGACTCTCTGCCTGTGTGTATTACTGTCTGTGTGTGTATGACTGTCTGCCTCTGTGTGTCTGTGTGTATGACTGTCTGCCTGTGTGTGTCTGTGTGTGTGTTTATGACTGTCTGCCTGTGTGTGTCTGTGTCTGTGTGTATGACTGTCTGCCTGTGTGTGTGTGTGTATGACTGTCTGCCTGTGTGTGTCTGTGTGTGTGTTTATTACTGTCTGCCTGTGTGTGTCTGTGTGTGTGTGTATGACTGTCTGCCTGTGTGTGTCTGTGTGTGTGTATGACTGTCTGCCTCTGTGTGTGTCTGTGTGTATGACTGTGTGTGTCTGTGTGTATTACTGTCTGCCTCTGTGTGTGTCTGTGTGTATTACTGTCTGTGTCTGTGTGTATGACTGACTGTCTGCCTGTGTGTGTCTGTGTGTGTGTATGACTGCCACTGTGTGTCTGTGTGTATTACTGTCTGCCTCTGTGTGTGTGTCTGTGTGTATTACTGTCTGCCTCTGTGTGTGTGATTGTGTGTATGACTGCTTCTGTGTGTATGACTGCTTCTGTGTGTATGACTGCCTCTGTGTGTATGGATGTCTGCCTCTGTGTGTATGGCTGTCTGCCTGTGTGTGTCTGTGTGTATGACTGTCTGCCTGTGTGTGTCTGTGTGTATGACTGTCTGCGTGTTTGTCTGTGTGTATGACTGTCTGCGTGTGTGTGTGTGTGTGTGTATGACTGTCTGCCTCTGTGTGTGTGTATTACTGTCTGTGTCTGTGTGTATGACTGACTGTCTGCCTGTGTGTGTGTGAGACTGTCTGACTCTGTGTGTGTGTGTGTGTGTCACATACAACCAATACACGCATATCACACACTGTTAATACACCCATTACAAATATCACACATAGCATACATATCACGCACCGTCATCACACCTACTATCACATACACAGACAACACAAACATTACAGCATACATGGATGACGGGGGGGGGGGGCGCTGTGAAGATTTTTCGCACAGGGCGTCTAAATGCCTAAGGCCGGCCCTGTAGCTAGGCTAGTGTATTCAGTGTCCACTACAATCCTGAAGGACTCATCTGATCTCTGCTGTAAGGACAGCACCCCAAAAAGCCCTTTTTTATGGCTAGAACATCAGTCTGCTTTTTTTTTTTTCCTGTGTAATCTAATTGCAGTTGCCTGCCTGCCAGCGTGTGTGTCAGGCTCACAGCATATACTGTGCCCACTTGCCCAGTGCCACCACTCATATCTGGTGTCACAATAGCTTGCATTTAAAAAAAACAAAAATCTTTTTTGTCTGTAATATAATATCAGTCAGTTTCCTTCACACGTGTGCGTTTCAGGGTCTGCCAGGGCACAGTGTCACACCAGTGCAACTCTTATCTGGTGTAACAGTAGGGTACATAAAAAAAAAAAAAACTAGAAATTTGACTGTGAAATAATAGCAGTCAGTTTCCTTCACACGTGTGCGTTTCAGGGCCTGCCAGGGCACAGTGTCACACCAGTGCAACTCATATCTGGTGTAACAGTAGTGTACATTTAAAAAAAAAAAATACAGGGGGCTTGTTGTCACCTTTCGGGGACCCTTGGTGTTGTATGTGGCTGGGTGGAGGAAGAGACCTTCAATGACATCAGTGAGGACAAGGAACGGGACATGGCTAGCTTGGTATCCAACCTTGTGCAACTGGGGAGTTTGCGGTTGTGCAAATGGACTGTTTGCGGTGCGTTAAACGGGGAGTTTGGTCTGTCACTGTGAAGCGGGCGTAACCCTTACACTACCTGATCGATACAACATCATACCTGATGTTTTAAAGCACGTTATTCCAAACAATTAAGGAATGTTAGGTGCTTTATGCCCTTTATGGATTAAAACCAGACTCTGCATCAACTATGTAATTTTCGATGGGAGTTTTGCCATGGATCCCCCTCCGGCATGCCACAGTCCAGGTGTTAGTCCCCTTGAAACAACTTTTCCATCACTATTGTGGGTTTTAAAATTCGCCTGCCTATTGAAGTCTATGGCGGTTCGCCCGGTTCGCCCGTTCGCGAACATTTGCGGAAGTTTGCGTTCGCCATTCGCGATGGAAAATTTTATATTCGCGACATCTCTATTCCCATCTCATTTCCAGTATCTTTCTCACTATCCATCCTAACAATTTTGCCACTCCCATATTTATTATCAGCTTACTCTGTCCCACAGTCCATTTCCTACCTCCATTCAGGGCCGGACTGGCCCACCGGGATACCGGGAAATTTCCCGGTGGGCCGTCAGCACCTGGGGCCGGGCAGACACCTGGGTCTGCTGGCGGCCGCAGGGGGAGGTCTTCTGGCGGCCGCTGGCTGGGGGAGGTCTTCTGGCGGCCGCATGGGGGAGCAGGCTGTTCTGTCTCTGCTCGCGCGCAGCTTAATGAGACCGGGGCCGGAATATGATGTCATATTCCAGCCCCGGTCTCATTAAGATGCGCGCTGGGGTGGAGGAGCAGAGACAGAACAGCCTGCTCCCCCATGCGGCCGCCAGAAGACCTCCCCCAGCCAGCGGCCGCCAGAAGACCTGCCCCTGCGGCCACTAGCCCACCCAGCCGGTCACCCACAGGTAATATGTGTAATTCTGTCAGTGTGAGTGTATGTGTTTGTGAATGTATGTGTGAGTGTATGTGGGAGTGTGTGTGTGAGTGTATGTGTCCTGGTGTGTGTGTCTGTGTCATGGTGTGCGTGTCTGAACAAGACATGTTCAGGTAAAAATGACCTTGAATTGCATTTTCAATGGCATTGCCTTCTCATAGCACCACAAATACACATTTAAGAATTGCATTTTATTGAATTTGTTTTAAATAAAATGTTATTAGAAGATGCATAGACAGCCTGACAGGAGGTTGGGAGGCACAGAGATAATTTTACTAACTCACTCAATAGGAACCAGTCAGCCTTGAGGGCATTCAATATAGTATAACACATGCTAGCATCACACATTACTGAAACCTTAAAGCTATTAACTAGCTTGCATACATACCGAAATCAACCGGTCAGACTCTACAATTGACCAACTTCTGCTCAGCCTAACCTGCTGCTGCTGTTTCACGCAGAGCAATCACAGCAGCAGACATGGTAGGTTGAGCAGCAATTGGCGTATTTTAGACTAGGAAGACCAGATGTACCCAAGTATATATTACGTTGTTTATAGAGCATATAAATAATTATTTTAGCAGTCCCTTGGACTATTCAGCATTCCTGCATAGATTATCTGACATTTCCAGAATATTTGACATAGGGGAGTTCTGTAATGTTGGCGATAATACTTTGGAATAAGCTAATATAAGTTATTGACATTAAGACGTTTCCTTGTATACTTTGCTGAACGTTAATCTCCTTTGTCGTTCCCTTTTAGAGTTGTCTCCTAGCAACATCAGGGTTTTCACTGTACCTTGGCAATGTCTTCCCTTCTGAAATGGACTACTTGCGATGTGCTGCTGGCTCTGTAAGCATTTATTATGTTACCGTATTCATCGTATGTGTAAAAGTTCTATATCATTACAAGAGATCACAGACTACTGACAAGACTACATGAGAAGTGAATTAAATGCAATTAATCTTCTCAAGTACAAGCTAAAATAAATATTAAAAAAATAAAATACAATAGTGAAACTTATCTTAAGTTTAATTAAGAAGCAAATGTATTAAATGAAAATTCCTAACAATAATGAAGTTATAATGTGAGCTGGAGTGGGCGCTGTTTTATATTAAGTTATTTTCAAAATGGTTGAACCGTGTAACCTGCTGTGTGAACAGCTGACATAGGGCACACTGCAACAAGCAAGTCCTGCGCTAAAACTCCAACTACTCTTGGGCGGAAGCAACTACCATAGTGCACATCGGCCCCGATACAAACAGTAAAAACCAAAGAAAAAAAAGTTACCTGAGCTCTTCCCAAATTCCTATGTATATTTAAATAGATGGTGGCTATTTAGTAACTCCAATGGCCATTAGATGGAAGCCTGCCTGCCACTTCAAGGCAAACCTCTTAGGTGGGTCCTACACTGTCACACTGTCATCGAACCTACGCTGGATGATTGGGGAACCACTTGAGGTACCCTGACAGTAATAAAAATCATTTCATGTAACTTTGTATTTTATTTGCAGTGTGTGCCGTCAGCTGTTGTGAATTTTGCAGTATTGCAAAACAAAGGGAAAGTGGTAAGTCATTTTGTCTTGTGTTGTCTAGAGAAACTTTTAATTTCATTTCTTGTAACACCCTGGAATATGTTCTCTAAAAAAGGAATTGTGCAAAACTGCCAAAGGAATTGCAAAGTGTAGATCAGAGCAGCTAAAATTTTCTAATAAAAAATGGTATTTCAAGATTCCTATATTACCTAATAAAACCAGGAAATGAAAGGCTATTTTAGTGTTTACTTGTGAGTATTACCCATGCAAGCAAACAAAAACAAAACAGAGGTAGGATAACATAAGGAATCCCGTGAAAGTAAAATGAAGAATGCATTGAACACAAAAAGGTGTAAAAGAAACTTATGATTAAACTAGACTTCAGGTAAGGATGCCCCATTGAGCTTACAATCACTTACCCCAAAGCTCAATGTTAAAGGAGCACTATAGGGTCAGGAACACAAACATTTATTCCTGACCCTATAGTGTTAAAACCACTATCTAGCCCCCCCTGGCCCCTCATGCATCCCTAAGTATAGCAAAATCTTACTTGTATTCAAGCCTGAAGCTGTAGCTCTGCATGCTGTTTGCATCAGAATAGCAAGCTGTCTGCTGACATAATCAGAAGTGGTGACCTGATCCAATCACAGTGCTTCCCCATAGGATTGGCTGAGACTGTGAAGGAGGCAGATCAGGGGCAGAGCCAGCACAATTCAAACACAGCCCTGGCCAATCAGCATCTCCTCATAGAGATTAATTGAATCAATGAATCTCTATGAGGAAAGTTCAGTGTCTGCATGCAGAGGGAGGAGATAGTGAATGTTTGGATGCATTTTAGGCAGCCATGACCCAGGAAGGATCTGTAACAGCCATATGAGGAGTGGCCAGAGTAGTTATTACTAGGTTGTAATGTAAACACTGCATTTTCTCTGAAAATACAGTGTTTACAGCAAAAAGCCTGAAGGTAATGATTCTACTCACCATAACAAATTCAATAAGCTGTAGTTGTTCTGGTGACTATAGTGTCCCTTTAAAGTCTGAAAGTAAACAGTAGTAACATAGTAGTATAATAAACAGGGCAAGAAAGTACACATACTGGATTAATCACTAAATTAAGAACTAAATGTGAATTTAAATGAATTTAATGTTAGTTGTGTTCCCTGGTCAGCTGTTTTGTCCTTAAATTGCTTCACAGCAATACTACTCCCAGTAATGTGGCGTTAGACAAAAAGAACCAAAAACACCAAAAAGTTTCATTCAGAATATTCATAAGTAATAGGACCTATAATATTTCCAGTCACCAAGATGTACTATAACTATTCACATATTATTATATTATTATCATGGCCCATAGGTGCCTGACCACTAGGCAATGCCTGTTTTTAGTTCTTATAATGTGCCTTTTTGAGCTTACATGGGATGGTGGGGAGAGATAAGTACCAGACGGCTTGGCCAGTGTCCTCTGTAGTCCAGTCGACCTTAGTAGCAGAGCTGCAGTAACAGTTATATAGGGTGTAAAACCCAGTGCTGTCCCAGCTCCTCCAGTGTCTGTGTGTGTGGCTGGATAGGAAGTGGAAGGGATCACTTCCTATCTGTCCACTGACAGCCTCTCCCACGCCTTGCAGGAGGAGCAGGGGAAGTTCTGAGTGATGCACACTGTATACCAGCTCCTGCTGCTTTAATGTCATCAATCATAGGTGACTGACTGGACTACAGAAGACATAGGAAGGTAAGTACTTTGCAAATAACCAAACAACAAAATAAACCTTTTACTTCAACCCTTTGTTTAATTACTCTAAAAAAATTAAAGCAATAAGTGTAACCCAACTCTGGCCCTAAACTCAATAATTCTAAACAGCTTTAATGCTACAATATTAACTCCTCTCAACCTGTTAACCTTCACACTAAACACCCTTTGTAATCTAACTCCGATGTTAACCCCTCTCTAACCTTAAACCCCTCTTTACCATAACCACTTCAATCATTATCTTACCCTGTATAAATTGACACAGTTGCATTCACAGATTCAAACACATTACATAACACGCAGAATATGCACACACATACATTTATACATATGCAGTTGTCAAATATTAAATAAATTCATTATACTGTTTCTGCTTTATTTTGGGGTTGGGGAGCAGGGGGCACCATAGAGTTTTGTGCATACAAGCGCCTGACATGTAACTCTGGCCCTGATTATCATTAATGTATGGCATGCAAGAGTGCCATTAAATCCATCATTATTAGTTTGTCTAAATTGTGTAATTAAACATTTTACATACAGTCATTGTTTCTTCTTTTTGTAGATATCACAATACCAGATCTTATTTGTATCAACATTCTCAATTACTACCACCTGCTTAATCTGGTTTGGGTGCAAACTAGCAATTAACCCAACTGCAATCAATGTAAGTAAAATACACATTTCTAAAATGTGCAGTTATGTCATAGTAAGTCCTGTAATCAACATACACTGAAAATAAAAAAGATTCACAAATACAACTTGTGGGATCCATATGTCCAGGAGGACCATGGCATTTTGCTAACTCCATTACGCCAGAATGTTTAGTGCCGTTCTAAGTTGGTGTTCTCTCCCAGAATCTCAGAAACACTAAATGATGCACACAGTATAAACGGAATCAATATTTAAAAGGGCACTCTAAACACCATAACCACTGCAGTTTAGGAAAGTGGTTATTATGCAAATAGTCTTTAGGGGCAGTCCCTCCAGTACAGTTGTAATCAAAATTATTCAACCCTCTTTGTAAATCAGGTTTATTGTCAAAATTTACAGACTTTCAGCTGCTTTGAATGAACAAATCAAACATTAGCAATTGAAACAGCCCAACCCAATGACTGCTTTTTCAAGTGATTTCAACAAAATCAACTGAAAATGCAACTTATAATGACTTCTGCAGCCTAAAAAGTATTCATCCCATTCATGGCAAGCATATTTAGGACTTAGTAGAACACTCTTTTGCTGTTCTGACCTGTTGCAAATGAGATGCATAGCCAGATACCAACTTCTGGCAGCGTTCCTGAGGAATCTTAGCCCACTGATCTTGAGCAATGGACTCCAGTTTGGTAAAAACTCTTTGTGCTGCTACCACCTTCTTCAAATCCCACTAGAGATTTTCTATGGGGTTCAAGTCAGGTGACGGTGATGGCCACTGTAGAATTTGTGTGGACTTTTTCTGCAACCAAGCCTTGGTGGAAATTGAACATACCTCAAATTCCACCAACACTTGGTTACGCTTTCCAATGAAAGTTCCAATGACACCCAAACTTCAGTTTCCTCACAGATGGCATGACATTTTCTCCTAGGATTTCCTGATAATTCAATGAACCCATCTTGCCTTACACACACTGCAGGTTTCCAGTGCCAGAGGATGCAAAGCAGCCGCAGACCATCACGAGTCACCAACTGAGTTTAATTTCAGTGTATGCTTCATTCTTCTTCCTCCAGACATAACAGTGATCCATTGGACGAAAAATAACAGAATCCTAAATCTTCCGTGGCTTATATATATGATTTTGAGCATATTGGAGTTGACATTTCTTGTGCTTTTGGGTCAGTAATGGTGTACGTCTGTAAGTTCTGGCATGGAAACCTTCTGCGCTTAGTATGCGCCTTACTGTGCTCACTAAAACATCAGTGCCTGTTGCCACCAAGTCTTGCTGCAGGTCTTTTGCAGCCACTCAAGGGTCTTTCACAACCTGCCTTCTCAGAAATCTGGTTGCCTCCATTGATGGCTTCCTTTTTCTGCATCAACCAGGTAGTGTTACCATTGTACCTTCAACTTTGAACTTGAAAACAATGCTTCCAACGGCGTCTCAAGGAATATTCAGTGCCTTTTCTATCTTTTTGTATCCTGTTCCTTGTTTGTGAAAAATGATAATCTCTTCTCTTAACTTTGTGGTCACACTTTTTACTTAGTCAAATATTTCTAACATGCAGTCAAACGTGACACTCAACAAACCCCTACCCAGTTGAGGTATTTCAAGTGTTCCAGCTCAAGGACACCTGGTGCAACCAATAAAGCCCTTGATTAGTTGCATCAGTTGTGCTTGAGACAAGTCTGCTGTTGTGAGGGATTCTATTCAGGGGGTTGAATAATTTTGAGACACAAGAAGTCATTATAAGTTGCTTTTTTAGCTGAATTTGGGTAAACCACATGAAGCATTCATTGTGTTGAGCTATTTCAATTGCTTTTGTTTGATTTGTTCATTGCCAACAGCTGAACAAATAAACCTGATTTTCAATGGGAGTTTTATTTTGATTACAACTATATATGTCAAACTGCTTTTGAGTGGTTTGATGAAACATCAAGGCTCTCTCGACACCGTAAACTGCCCCCTCAGCTTTCATTACGACAACAGGAAAGCTTAACTTTATAGAATCTGTACCTATTTATCCAAATTTAAAGATAGTATGTGAACACTGTTCTAAGATGAAGTAACAGCACCCAAAGACTACAAACAACAACGTGCTGTGATTATGGTAACCATAGCTTGTTTTAACAATAGTTTTGCCATTTTTTGAAGCAAGTATGAGTTTTGTATTCACTTATTTCTTTTAACTATGGTACAAATTATTAGTAAAGAGGTTTAATTCATGGCTACAGGAATCTTTTTACATCAGTACACTACACTGGATGTAGTTTTGCTCTGGCCACCCTCCTTAAAGTGGTCATGGTGCTCAGAGTCTGTATGTGCTAAATTTTGCTATGAAACGCTGCACACATGACGTCTTACCTCTACATTCATCCAAACATTTATCTTTGCGCAGAATTGCATTCATTGGTGGAGAGCGATCAGCTTATGCTCTCAGCCTTTGAATGGAGACTGCGTTGGCATTTGACTTCTGCAGCGAACTGTAGTGGTTATGGTGCTTTGAGTTACCCTCTAAGGGCAAGCTTTCGTTTGGTTCCAGCGAAATATCATGTGAAGTTAAATGTCATGTACGTAGACCAACTGGTGTAAAGCAAAGAGGAATGTTTACATAGAGTGATAGGCGGTGCTGTAGTTCTAGCTAAGGCTGTTTATAATGTCACAATGATCAAGGAGTCAAGACATGGCTGTAACATATATGACAATCTGTTTCTCAGTACAATATTAATAGCCATTATTTTATATTTCCTTAGGAGGAACTTGGGTTTGTGCTGCATCTTTAATGTTCATGTATTTATTAAATATTTTATCTACCTTATTTATTATAGATAAATTTTAATTTGCTTCTTCTAATTCTTATGGAAATTCTTATGGCTACAACAGTGATCGTCTCTGCCAGATCCAGCATAGATTATTCTGAAGCAAACAGAGTAGGTATTTATTATCATTATTTCCCTTTTGTAGATGCATGCAAAATAAAAAACAATGTAACATGTTTTAGTACTTCTATTCCTAATACTCCAGTAATAATTAGATAACTTGTTTGGACAAATAAAATGTCTCATACCTTGTTGATATATTTTAAAAAGCAAATGGTATCTCAGATTATTGTCATTATAATTGTGGTTGATCATTTATTTTATTCAATACTTTTAATAAATAGATACAGAAAAAATAAAAAGGTGGAAAAAAGACAAAAAGGGAAAGCAAACAAATTGTAAATGTATTTTTTATAAATTACTTTTATTATTATTATTATTATTATTATTTAATAATTATTATGTAAAATGCAAAGCAGAGTTCCACATTCTAAAATTAGTTACTTAAAATAAAAATAATTATAATAATGTCATATAATAATTATATATCAGACAAACTGTCCAAGTCATTTGTTATCCAGACATTTGATTAAATGTTTCTTAAATTTCTTTAAATTCTTTAAATTTGCAGTGAAATATATTTTTAAAATATAGAGAAAATCTCCATAATATATGAATTCCAAAAAAAAATACTGCAATATACTGTGACAGATGATGCCATTAATTATTGTGAGAAGTGATAAATCAATGAAGTTGTGGTGCCAGGAGTATTCTTTTAAGGCTTTTTGATACCTAGTGTATTCACCATCCGTATTAAAAACGCGCTTTAAAGATGTAGGTTTTTAAAAACGGCCATTAAAGATGTAGGTGTATGAACGTGTGAATCCATAGGTATTTATGTAGTTATATGTACATGCGTTTGTGTGCATTAAACAGGGAGAAGGTGCAAGGAATGAGTGTGACCATATATATCTATGTAAGCAATGCGGAGAATTGGATTAAAGGACAACTCATCTCAAAACCTTTTTAATATAATAATCATTTCATGACGATTTGAAAGTAAAGTAAATTAAGTATATGTAAAAAAAAACAAAAACAAGAAAAACTCATCTCTTCCTTGGGTCAGACAGTGTTTGAAAACCAGTAGTTGTCCTTTAAGAGAGGGACAAGGCAACATATCATGGCCCTTTTTAACCTGGGTAAGTGCAAGCAAAGTTTGCCACGAAGTTTAGCAAATCCTATATCTCTCTTTGACATTTTTGATGGTAAATGGCTCTGTGGATGCTGCAGCCCCACATTGCTGCGGTATACTGCAGAGCTGTAGGTCGCCTCGTTTGAAAAGAGAGAGGACATGGTAGGGGCGGCTGCAGGGGCAAAAATTCTGAGAAAATAGGTTTATCAATAATATCTGGTAAATATTGTAAAAACAAGTTTTGTTCTGCCACCCATTCGTTATTCCACACCCAAAAAAAGCTTTGTCAGTAATACGGCTTTTATAATATCATGTAATATATTTAAATTATTATTATCGCCTACACGACTCAGAGATTACAAGCCATCTGATTGCACAATGACCCTCGTTTCAATATGTGAAGTGGCATAGCAAGGAGGAACACAGCGGGCACTATGGCACAGACTCAAGACTGGGCACTTGAAAAAGAAATTTCAAATAGGCCCCCCATTCATCTTTTTGTGTTGTGCAGATGTGCATAAAAGGAACTTGTAAGCTTGGGTTTGCTTTGAATTTAAACTTAACTATCACACACTTGATTTGTGGCGGTTTGGTTGGAACTTGGATTTGCTTCTTTACAGATACATTTTATAGAGTATTTCATTTCTAGAACATAATTTTTAGAGCCTCCTTTCTTAGTCAATGATTTAACTGAAGCTTGTTTGCTCAGGACATTTCATAAGCTAATGTTATCACAATGGCCCCCAAAAAATGTAAAAATAAAATAACAGTTTTCTCCATCACTTTGCTGAATCTGATTTATCTTCCTCTCTTTTCCTTTATTACAGGGAACAGCATTTGACAGTTCCAGTTGCCTCAAGCATGAGAAATTTCCATCAAGATTGATAAAATCTTTTTCTGTAAGAACAAGAAAGAAGGATATCCTTGAGAATTTTTAAATGCGTTGGGGCATCAAGCTAATGTCAATTACCAAACGTGCACTCTTTCCATTCTGTTTACCCTCGACTGAGCTCCTTTTTTTTTTTTTTTTACATTATTAGCCCCTTAAAGGACCACTATAGTGCCAGGAAAACAAACTCGTGCTGAAGGGGGGGGGGAAGGGGGTCAAACACTCACCTTTCTCCAGCGCCGGGCTCACTTGGCGCTAAAGAATCTCCTCCTCCTTTGGCCGTCATCGGCTGAATGCACGGATTCAGCCAGTCCATAGGAAAGCATTCACATATGCTTTCCTATGGACGCTGGCGTCTTCTCCCTGAGAAAATCACAGTGAGAAGCGCGGAATCGCCTCTAGCGGCTGTCAATAAGACAGCCACTAGAGGCTGGATTAACCCTAATGTAAACATAGCAGTTTCTCTGAAGTGGTCTGGGTGCCAGGTCCATCTAGGATTAACCCTGCCTGCTGTAAACATAGCAGTTTCTCTGAAACTGCTATGTTTACAGCAGGCAGGGTTAATCCTAGATGGACCTGGCACCCAGACCACTTCATTGAGCTGAAGTGGTCTGGGTGCCTATAGTGGTCCTTTAAGGACACAGCTTCTGGAATAAAAGGGGATCATGACGGAATATTTCCCTCATGTGTCCCAAGGGGTTAAATACTTATTAATGTAATGTTTCCTGGATATGGATTGAAACCAGACCATATGAAATGAAGCAATCCCGTTCTCTTGATTACATTATGTACCTTTCATGTATCAGTATAGTTAGAGACAACTAGTTAGGGTCATAACTAAACCTTGTATACCAAGGTATTGTAAAAACTATTATCTGTTTTGCTACTGTCAGCTTGAGATCGGTCCTGATGAGGTCAGGATGCAGCACTGTTAGGTAGTGGCAAATAATGCACTGAAGCATTATTTTAGTGTATGTACGACCAGTTTGTGAGGACTGTATATAGATTATACTAAATGAGAAGCACAACCATACTAATAGAAAAAACTTTATTAATTGGGTCTGATAAAAAGAGGTATCCCAAGATGCAAACAAACAAAGGGCCAATCTTAGTAATAATATTACATTACAAATAGTTACAAAATGTATCACAATGCTTTATACAAAGCCAATAACTACAGATAGTTACAAAATGTATCACAATGCTTTATACAAAGCCAATAACTACAAATAGTTACAAAATGTATCACAATGCTTTATACAAAGCCAATAACTACAAATAGTTACAAAATGTATCACAATGCTTTATACAAAGCCAATAACTACAGAGTTACAAAATGTATCACAATGCTTTATACAAAGCCAATAACTACAAATAGTTACAAAATGTATCACAATGCTTTATACAAAGCCAATAACTACAGAGTTACAAAATGTATCACAATGCTTTATACAAAGCCAATAACTACAAATAGTTACAAAATGTATCACAATGCTTTATACAAAGCCAATAACTACAAATAGTTACAAAATGTATCACAATGCTTTATACAAAGCCAATAACTACAAATAGTTACAAAATGTATCACAATGCTTTATACAAAGCCAATAACTACAAATAGTTACAAAATGTATCACAATGCTTTATACAAAGCCAATAACTACAGAGTTACAAAATGTATCACAATGCTTTATACAAAGCCAATAACTACAAATAGTTACAAAATGTATCACAATGCTTTATACAAAGCCAATAACTACAAAGAGTAACAAAATGTATCACAATTCTCTATACATAGTAAATAACTACAAAAAGCAGAAATGCTAGTACAGAAACAAGTTTGATTAGATACCCAACAAATCATACATACAGTGAGGGAAAAGGTATTTGATCCCCTGCTGATTTTAAACTTTTGTCCACTGACAAAGATATAGTCAGTCTATAATTTTAATGGTAGGTGTATTAACAGTGAGAGACAGAATAACAACAACAACAAAAAATTCAGAAAAAATGCATGTCAAAAAAGTTCTAAATTGACTTGCATGTCAATGAGTGAAATAAGTATTTGACCCCTTCAACTTAGTACTTGGTCGCAAAACCTTTGTTGGCAATCACAGAGGTCAGACGTTTCTTGTAGTTGGCCACCAGGGCTGTACACATCTCAGGAGGGATTTTGTCCCACTCCTCTTTCCAATTTACAATCTTCTCCCAGGGTTATCCCCTAGTGTCTGTCCTAGATACTATTTATATTGTATTTAGCCTTCACCTGTTCTCTTTTTTTGTGTGCTATATAGAGTCACATTTATACTAGAGTGTTTACACAAACAAAAAGACTAATCCCAGACTGTACACCCCTCCTTCACAATTCGTTTTTTACGTAAAGAGTAAAATGAATACAAATAATTTGCAGTAAATAAATATGCATGAGGTTTTTTACAGTAACAACAATAAGGATGTAGAATTCTCTGCCTGAAGAGGTGGTTTTATCAGAGTCCATACAGATGTTTAAACAGCAACTGGATGGATACTTGCAAAACCAAAATATTCAGGCATATAATTCTTAATATGTGGGGTAACAGTTTCTTAATCCAAACAGAGATTTAAAAGCCATTCTGGGGTCAAGAAGGATTATTTTCTTATGATTTTCTCTAGTTTTTAGCAAAATTGGATTTTAGCTAAGTGTCTCGCGTAAAACAGCTTCCATGGCTAGATCTTTTGAATGGTCAGGGACCTCTTTACTTTTTCCCTTGGTCTTTGGTCTATATAGCACTGTGGGATATGCCGACACTTTATGTCAGTAATAATAAACATGTACATATAGATGTATATATGTTATTTAATTAGTATATATTTTTTTCAGATTGTCGAGGTGGTTGTGGGGATTTCTGCAGTGTTTGGTGGCATTGTGGCTTTAAATATTGATGCTCTGGTACACAGCCCATACTTATATGTTTCCATTTTTTGGGTATTAGCAGCTGTAAGTATGCCTTGAGTAATTTGCCATTTTAAATGCCCCTTTAATTGCAACTTAGAATGTGGTATACAAATATAACAGTGAAGAACAGAATCCATCATTTAGTCTCTCTCCTGTTACTGATGTGTCAAAAGAGGAACTGTGGAGACAGGAACAATGCAAACTACCCAACTCCTCTTCTAGCCTGTCCCTAAATGCAGAGGGATGGAATTAAGGATCACATTGCCAGAGAGCAGCTGTTGCCTAATAGCAGAGCTCTCACCAACCTTTGCTTAAAGGAACACTATAGTCACCCAGACCACTTCAGCTCAATGAAGTGGTCTGGGTGCAATGTCCCCCAGGTTTTAACCCTTCACATGTAAACATAGCAGTTTCAGAGAAACTGCTATGTTTAGATATCTGGGTTAATCCAACCTCTAGTGGCTGTCTACCGAGGGAGCCCGGCGCTGGATAAAGGTAAGTGGCTGAAGGGGTTTTAACCCCTTCAGCCCAGCAGGAGGGGGACCCTGAGGGTGAGGGTCCCCCAAGGATGATATAGTGCCAGGAAGACGGGTTTGTTTTCCTGGCGCCATAGTGATCCTTTAATAAAGCAGTTTTGGTGTGTATATCCCTGCAGTTTCACTGCTCAATTATCTGCATGTAGGAGTTAAATCACTTTGTTTATGCAGCCCTAGCCACACCTCCCATGTCTGTAACTCACCGCGCCTCACTACACATTTCCGGTAAAGAGAGAGCTAATATTTAAACTTCCTTTATTGCACATTGTCTGTTTAATTTAAAAATTCTTATCTTCTGCTCTGTTAACTTCAGGCAGGAGCCTCCTGTGTTTGTGATTAAAGTGTAATCAATAGGGCAGGAGATTAAAAAAACCTCTAAAGTAAACACAGTGTTTGTTAGACCTGATTCAAAATTAAACCATTTTATGATGCAGGCTGTTGAGGTGTAGCTAGGCCAGCATAAACAGAAACAAAAGTGACTAACTCCTAAATGGCAGAGAATTGAACAGTGAAACTGCAGAGGCATTTATCTATACACCAAAACTGCTTCATTAATCTAAAGTTGTTTTGGTTCTTAAAATGTACCTTTTAGTGCTAATGATAACTCCCACTAAAATGAAAAAAACAAAAAAAAGTTATATAAAATATAAATAATATATTAGAAATAATGTGTTTGGGGGGCGGAGCCAAGCAGTGACCCGAAGCGGACGCACTTTCCCGTAGCTCCGTGGCTAGCCACGAAAAATCGCCAATAACCGGGAAAATAAGCGCAGAGACCGGGACACAAATACCTCCAACCAGCAGAGGAGGTACCCACGAATACCCGGATGCCCTTCGTTTGTCCCGCGACCGCCAAAACCCGGCGCCGAGGCTCTCGGGCCTACCACGTGGGAAATTTACGGCTGCAAAGCGACTCATACTGGCTCGGAGCGGGCCTAACAAGGGAAGCAACCCTAGAGTGCCACAGCCAAACCTCATTGATAGGAGATATGGTGCGCAAATCCCAGAAAACGACTCAACCCTCACCCAGAGACAGCCAGGACATCGGCCACATGCTGACCTCCAGGACCAGGGATGCAATACCCCCAGGCCCTGCTAAAGCACCCGACCAGCCTGCTGCACAGCTCTCTATGCCGGAGGCCCCGGCGATCGCAGATGGACATGCACCGTCCACTAAACAGGACATTTACAACCTGTTGGTACACATCCAGCAAACATTTTCAGCGGAACTCAAAACAGTGCAGACGGAGGTACAAGCAGTAACAAACAGGGTCCTACAGGCCGAAGGGGATATTGCAGGCCTGCAACAGGGCATGGACACAATTAATGACACCGTACAACTACTACAAACAGCACAGGTTCACCAAGGCATCCGGATGGCCCAGCTGGAGGATAGAGAACGGAACAAGAACATCAAAATCCGCGGAGTAGCAGACACCCTCCCGTCTGAGGAACTCCCTCACTTTGTGAGGCGCCTAGTCTCCTCCATCATGCCCGCAAAAAATGCTAAACAAATAGCCTTCGACGGTATGTACCGCATAGCAAAATCCTCACAAGCCCCAGCTCAGGCCCCACGAGACATTATTCTCTGCTGCCAAACCCTAGCCGACAAGAACAGACTCCTTAACGCAGTAAAGGGCAAGACCCCATTACAATTTGAAACGCACACCCTCACGTTTTTCCAAGACCTCAGCAGGGCCACCCTGCTTTGGCGGAAATCTATGCAGCCGATCACGAAAGCCTTGCAAGGAGCTGGGCTACCCTACAGATGGACTCTCCCCAGAGCTCTCACAGTCACCAATAATGGACAGACATACAAGGCAACGGGACCCTCAGAAGAAACCATGTTCCTCCAGACGCTTGGACTACAAGCCCGGACCAGTGCGGCGGGTACAAGCCACTCCTGGGATGCCTCCAGAATCAACCCTTTTGTGCCCAGCAGTACCGACGACTTAGTGACCTGAATCAGATCGGGACTTCCAACTATGTTATAATTCTGTTATATTTCTTTCATATTCCCTTCTCTCTCACAGTTTCACACCTTTAATTGTTACTAAGCCGACCGTTTAACTTGCATGCCTCGGACAGAACGCCATGTTTAGACATGGTACATATGGTTATATAAATGTTTTTTCATTCTTCCTACTAGCTAGGGCAGACTGACATCCCTAGACCGCCAGAGCCAATGTACCAAGCTATATACCTCCGGGACCCCCACTTACGCAACCTACGTATCTAATCGACATAGGGATCAGACGCACAAAGCGACAACCCCCTCCCCCCCCCATGGCCCCATAGGTTAGGGGGCAACAACACCACTACCAGGAGTTACACCTCATACCCATAGTCACCCACGGCTTGACCGAACCACCTAGTAGACTGAGGTATATGATGTTAACAAACCTGCAATCAAACACTCCTATGTGACTTTAGCCATCACCTAGATGTATAAAATTTTTAAAAGGGGCCACCGCGTAAAGGACACCACCACTTTTGTACATCAATATTGTTTCATTATCTATTGTCTTTTGTATTGCACAATTGTATTACATCACCAATGTAAAATAAAGAATTAAAAAAAAAAAAAAAAAAAAGAAATAATGTGTTTGGTCTCATGGTTTATTATAATGTATCCAGAACCCCTTGGTGGCATCATTCTATATGCACCACCTTTTTACACCCCCCCCCTCTCTCTTTTTCACACAATTGAACTAACAACAAAAATGACAATGACAGAATTACTTGTGTCCTTAATGTGTGACAACATGTTAACTACATGTTTTAGTGGAGTTTATGAAAATGTTGTATTAATTGTGAGAAAGATGATTCATGTCTCACAGTTATAGAGAATGATATGGATTAGGTTTATTATGTTTGTTTATTAACACGTTGTTCTTTTAGTGTTTTCCTAGTGCGATTGCAAGTCATGTTGCTGCTGAATATCCCAGTAATTACTCGGTAAGAATATAGGTGGGAAAACAATGTACTAAGCATGATGAAAACCCTATATATTTTTTAAGTAAAAATATTTTATTTATTCCATATAAAAATGCAGATCGAGTTGTGAAAAATTAAACTTTCACTGAATTTGCTATGGAGAAGAACCGAGGCAGGTTCTCCTGTTTCTCTCTTGTCATTCCCCAGCATGTTATTATGCTGCTGGTACTGCCCCTTAGCTTAAGAGAATTGATTGACAAATGAATGGTAGAGACATTTTTTTATTTAAAATTTTGTTTCATAAAATCTATACATTTGTTAGTAATTTTTCTAGCACTACATAAATAGAATTTAATATTGTTTAACCCCTTAAGGACCAAACTTCTGGAATAAAAGGGAATCATGACATGTCAGGCACGTCATGTGTCCTTAAGGGGTTAAAGTGTCATCAAATCCTTTTAGACCTGACAGAAGCAACTTAAATGGACACTATAGGCACCCAGACAATTTCATTCCATTGCAGGAAGATGTCGCTTTTATGCCTGCAAAGTAAAACATTGCAGTTTTAGAGACAGCCGCTAGAGGCACTTCCTGCAGTATCAGGGAGTTTGAAATGAAATGATGCTGAACGTCCTCAAGCTGAGCAAAAGCCCATCCAGCGTCAAGCAAAACTGCATAGGAAAGCATTGATTCAATGCTTTCCTATGGAAAAGACCTAATGCACATGTGGCCTCCGCAGCGCATGCACATTATGTTCCACCATCGGCTGGCGTTGGTGGAGGTGGACCCTGACCAAGGGCCAAGAGACAGCGGCGCTGATTCTTGCAAGTGAATAAAACTTTTTTTTTGTGGATGGGAGGGTGGGGGCAGAGGGACACTTTAGTGTTAGGAATACACAAATTATATTGCTAACACTAAACTGTTCATTTAATAAGCAGGAATATCAAAGACAGATTTTTGACACATTTAAAAAGTAAGAAACAAAGTAATGCATTTAAACTCCCCACAACCTTATCCAAATTGTTTTCCTCCCTAACACCCTTCTTTAACCCTTTCAGTGTGAGACATTTTTTATCGGCATATTTTGGACGTCTGGCTAGTTCTGATGGTTTCTTTTGATTTACATCAAATTCCTATAAATGTAAACATTGCTTAGGTAGTAGAAGATAATTTCAGTTTTACATAAACATTGCTTATATTCAACTAAATGAAAACATGTAAGTTTAAATGATGCCTAAAAAATACTAATACTGACTCTGCTGTGTAGGTGGAAGTCCTGATTGCCACTAGCAGCATAACCTCTCCATTACTGTCTACTACGTCAGCCTACCTGTCTTTCAGCATAATGAAAACCATCGACATGTTTAGAGTCTACCCCCCAGCTGTGAATGTAAGTACTGCATTTTATTTGAACATTAAAGGACCACTCTAGTTCCCCATAAACTACCTGATTTAACTGCCTTATTCTATAACTGACTACTCTGTGCCCCTCTGAAGCCCACTTTTAACTTTTAAAAACTATTCTAAATACCCATTTACTTACCTTCTTTGCAGCGCTACGTCACCGATCGTCTACACCTCCCGCGCGGTCATCAGGTCTGCTGACTCTCTTCTCCGCCGTCCGCCAATGAATTTCCTCTCATAGGAAATCATTGCGGGCGAAAGCGCATGCGCGTTCAGCGCAGCGCTCATCCAATGAAAATCTTCTCATTGAGATTCATTGACTACAATGAATCTCAATGGGAAGAAATTGTATGCACACCGCACATGCGCGCAGTGTGCACGTTCACGAGCGGCGAACTGAGTGACATCTCAGTTCACCGCCCACTGTCCTCCCTTAGCCCACCTCCCATTCCTCTAGCCCTGGTCTTCTATCAGACTCAGATACCTTCTGAATCTGATAGAACACCGGCACTCCAACTCTCACTACCCAGCGCCAGTCCAGGGAACCAGCAGGAAAAGTAAATCAATCTAAATAAAACATTTTTTCCAAAAAAAATAAAAAAAAACACATATATATATATATTAATTAATTAAACTTTATATAAATCACTAACTAAAATTAAAAACATTAATAAAACATTACATTAATTACATTAATTAATAAGCAAATAAAAACATTAGAAAAGTGTACTTACTGTCAATGTGCAGCCAGATTCCGTTAGGGAAGATTCTTCTTTCGGCACTCTTTCTTCTGTGAGAGATTCTCTCTCACACACTGGCCTCCGAGGAATAAAACTGAGATGTGAACGCGCTCGGCGCGTTCACATCTCAGCATAGTCTCTAATGCAGGCGCGCTCACATCTGAGCTGCCTGCATTAGAGGGAATGACGTTAGACGTCCAAGAGGACGTCTGACGTCAGCTCACTGTGATTTTAACAGTGAGGATTGAGGAAGCACCATCTAGTGGCGGTCTCAGAGACAGCCACTGTAGGTGGGAATAGGGAAAAAAAATACACTGCTTTTTCTCTGAAACGGCAGTGAATTTAAAAAAAAACAAAAAACTAGAGGTACCTGGCACCAAGACAACTTCATTGAAATGAAGTTGTCTTGGTGCCTAGAGTGGTCCTTTAACATTCACTGGAAATTGCAGCTGGCAGGATGCACGGTAGGGACTTGGGGTTTAGCAAATGTGATGGCAACAAGACTGTTATTTATTATTTTAAATTATTTTTTTTTTGTCAATCTTTGTTTTTATTGAGGCATAGATTAAGACAATACAGAATGCAAAGCAGGGTTTGAAAGCATATAAACGTACGGTATAGAAGTCATAGTTAGTGCGTAAACTCCCACTTGAGTCAGCCTCTTTTTATATTTTAAGGTAACGGTACAGGTTAACTACTAGCCAACAATGCTGCGTTCGACTAATTGTAAGGGATGTATAGGCTATTCAGGCATCATACTGTTTTGAAACTATGTGTTATATTACAGGCTTTAAACATACATTTCTAGTAGCGCAAACACATATAAGGCTAGAAAGTTAGGTAAACATTTATGATTAGTCTAGTGCGTCGTTCAGGGTAATCGTTATAGGCTAATACTAGCTTTCCTGCAACAGTTAGAAACGCGGGTTCAATTTAGGTTTTGCTCAGGAAGGACATGGTTAATTACAAGCTGGAGTCCAAGTGTATGGGGGATAGCCCCCTTTAAATGCTAGGGTCAGACTAGGGACACTCAGGATCGGCTAGACAACTGCCATTATGAGGGCTGCCAAGGGCTTAGAGAGCAGACCGGGCAACAGCATGACAAAAGAAAAGGGCACAGCCAAAGTGTGGAGAGGGTCGTAAAGTGTGGGTCCATGGGTAAAGTGACAGGGTCACTAAGAGTCTATGTCCGCCCGGGTACTGGGCAGTACTCAGCTGTGGTGGAACTTTTTCTCTCTCGCCGGCAGTTCGTGTAGGATGATAGGTCTCGCGTGCCGGCCTAGTGTTCAGGTCTCTGCTTCATCCTATGCCCGTGATAGGAAGCGTGGCGGTCGGAGCGTGGGTGACCTGGAGTATGCAGGGTAGTCCCAAGAGAGGAGGGACCTCTCCCCAGCCCCAAGCTTCTTGGTGGGTCGGCTTCGGCGTGCCACAGGCTCGGGAACGCAATTGGGCCGGGCCTTTCCTTGATCGGGCGCTGCGGATAGCCCCGGTGTTTCGCCGCCGCCAGCGGCGGGCGGGCTTCCGGCGAGGTGGCTGAAGCTTTAGAGGGTGCCCCCTAGTGACCTGCGGCTCGGGTGGGCCAATAGCGGTTGTTGCGGGCGTATGGGTACAGGCTTTACCCGGGGTCGGTCCGCTCCGTCTCCTCTTCACCATCCCCACTGTCTGCACTCCATGGACAAGGGAGGCCTTGGCAAGGTGTTTTTCCAGCCGGTCCCAGAACCTCTGAAAGATCAGGTCCAGGCTGGTAAGTTGGGGTTGTGTAGGTGGAGGCCTTGGTGTTTCGTCCGCCTGGTTGTTGGGCTCAGTACTGACAGGGCCCCAGCCCGGGAGGGCAGTAGTAGGCCTTGTGGCTGTGTGTGTCAGATTGGTGGGGACCGGGATAACCCCCGCCGGTCCATAGGGGGGGGAACGGTGGCTCAAGCCTTGTCTCCTATCGCGGTGGGATGGCGGGAGAGCGGCCGTCTCCCCCGCCTCCGCCACGTGTGTAGGCCTCAATGGCTGTGCGAGCGGGAACAGTGCGGTGGGCCTCGAGAGTGGTGTCATTGTGCAGATCTCGGTGCCCCAAGTCATTTGGGAGTCAAGAGAAATCGGGTCACAGGTTCTGCTCCGCTGGAACCGATTTTTGGTGCAGTAGCGTGCAGGAGCAACAGAGACCTGCGACCGTCCCGCTCTGCAGTCAGGCCCCGCCCCTCTTAAATTATTTTTATATTATATTTATTATATTTACTATAGTGAGAATTGTGGGGGATTCAAAGTGAATTTCCAATTTAAGACCATGGTAGATAAACTGGAATCATATCTGACTTAGAGAATGTTTCCAATTCGGCTGCTTCTGTGTTAAATTTGAAATTAGTTTTGAGTTCCTCACAATTCTAACTTTATTAAATAACAATGTACATTAATTGCAAATATACTCTTTACCAATTACCAATTAAATCTCTGCCCCTTTGAGAGGGCCAAACACTTTCTATTATTTATTATTTTCACTACTCGACAATACTTTTGAAGAATAATATAAATATATAAATAGATGTATCCAATACTTACTGTTCCGAATAGTCATTTTCATGATGCATCATTCATAAAATCCGCTTCCAAAATTGTCCAAAAACTATTCTGTCTGCCATTATTTTGTGATTTTTCTTAGTGATTTTTTTTTTGTATTGAACATTAAAAAAGAAGGTGATATTTTTTAACCACCGTGATGCTATTTCCATTTTATGTGCAAGTACACTCTATGTGATTTTTATGACTTTGTATACACAGTTAGTTAGCCTTCACGTTGCTTTGTTTGTTAAGTCCTTAATAAACTTTGGACTTTCTAGCCCCCTTGTGAAATTCTATATTCCCTTTAACCGTCTGTAATGTTTGAATCCCATTAAATCTGCTTTTTTTTATATCTCTTTAGCATTTTCACGATCTTCTGCTGCTTCTTCTAATGCTGATCTTGCTGGTACAAGCGATTCTTACGAGTATCACAGTAGTGCAGTGTGTACATTACAAATCACAAATGACATTGCTCCATTCATCCTGGAACCTTTCAACTTTGACCAAGCCGGATTACCGAAATAATGATGTGAGTACGTTATCAACAGAAAAGCAATTATATTGCAACTAATACCCTTTATATAGAACAAAGACTCGGCAGCCCCTCTCATCCTTGTGTTGTTTAAAACAATTTTCCTTTAGGAAAGGCATGCAATATAAACGTATCCTACTGAATCAAGACATGCCACTACCTGTGTATGTTTATCCTACCCCCTCCTATAGTCAGGGCCGTCTTTAACAAGGGGCAAACTGGGCAGCTGCCCCGGGCCCTGTTGCTCCTGGGGGGCCCAAAGCAGCTGCCCTGTGGGCCCCCTGCCCGCAGCCAGGTCTGAACAGCCCACGGGATACTAAGAAATAGTGGGCTGCTGCAGGTGAGGTAATCAAGGGCCCCCGGCCCTTTTAGAGAGCTCCAGACCGGGCCTCTGTCTTCCTGCCTGCTGGGAGGAAGTGTTGTGAGGTCACTTCCTCCCAATTAACTGAGTGCCGCTGGGGAGGAGGAGGCATACAGGGAGAGAAGGTGACCAAGAGAGAAGGTACAGACCAAGAAGAAGAAGACTCCCATCAATCTCAGCCATCCAGCTCCCACTGGACTCCAGGGAAGCCACACTTCTGTAAAGGTAAGGAGGGTGGCTAAACTATGTAAATTGATATGTGTGTGTGTGTGTGTGTGTATCTGACTGTGTGTGTATCTGACTGTATGTATGTGTGTGTGTGTGTGTGTGTATCTGACTGTGTGTGTGTGTGTGTATGTGTATCTGACTGTATGTGTGTATGTGTATCTGACTGTGTGTGTGTGTGTGTGTATATATATCTGACTGTGTGTGTGTGTATCTGACTCTGTGTGTGTGTGTATCTGACTCTGTGTGTATCTGACTGTATGTGTGTGTGTGAGTATCTGACTGTATATGTGTATATCTGACTGTGTTTGTATATCTGACTGTGTGTGTGTGTGTATCTGACTGTATGTTTGTATATCTGACTGTGTGTGTGTATATTTGACTGTATGTGTGTATATTTGACTGTGTGTGTGTGACTGTGTGTGTGTGTGTATCTGACTGTATGTTTGTATATCTGACTGTGTGTGTGTGTGTGTTCTGACTGTGTGTGTGTATATTTGACTCTATGTGTGTATATTTGACTGTATGTGTGTGTCTAAATGTGTGTGTCTGACTGTGTGTATATCTGTGTGTGTGTATATCTAACTATGTGTGTGTGTGTGTCTCACTGTGTGTGTATGTATCTCAGTGTTTGTGTATCTCACTGTGTGTGTGTATCTGACTGTGTGTGTATGTGTATCTGACTGTATGTGTGTATGTGTATATCTGACTGTGTGTGTCTGACTGTTTGTGTGTCTGACTGTGTGTGTGTGTGTGTGTATCTCACTGTGTGTGTGTGTCTCACTGTGTGTGTGTGTGTGTGTGGGGGTGTGTATCTCACTGTGGGTGTGTGTATCTCACTGTGTTTGTGTCAGTGTTTGTGTGTATATGCGTGTGGAAATGCATACATCCCATCTAACATTGCACACAAATACATTCCGGGGGAGGGGGGGAGGCGGGGGGGGGCAGGAAAGGGGGGGTGGCGGGGGGGGGGGGGGCAGGGGGCGGTGGGGGGGGGGGGGGCAGGAGGGCAGGATCCAGGGGGCCCAAGCAAATGCATGCCCAGGGTCCAATCAATGTTAAAGACGGCCCTGCCTATAGTCATGTCAAGAGATAGCTTATTGTATAATGAAACAGATAGGATTACAGTTGACTTAATATTTGTAAGCCTTCTGTGACAGATCACTCAATGTATATGAAATAGACTGATGTTCCTTTTCTTTTTATTTTGCTTGTATTAAAGAAGTAGAAATGTAATATAGCTTTAATATCATTTTAAATGTACCCTCCACGTTGGAAGTGATCACAACCTTTTAATGCATAATGTAGATAATAAAAAAAGTGCAAAAAATATATATATTTTTAATGTTCCTGCAGCTGATGCCCATCCACAACTCAGAAGCTGCAGGAGGGAGCCTCTCCCTGACCAAGAATATGTTCCACAAATCAGATGCCTCTTATTTTGATTCTAGAGTCAAATTTATCCCACAAATCCCTGAATTTATTGGATGTCAAGCAGCAATTTCCTTCTTAAGATCTGTTGTAAGGAATGGCTTCATAAGCTGTCAAGACATACCATGATCCTGTAATTTATTGATGACAAAAAATTCAAGAAGGAAAGTATAGGTCATTTGAAAACTGAAATTTCATAGCCATTTTGTACTTAAGAATTTTTCCTTCATTAGTTGGGTAGAAGCAGTCTGCTCCATTAACCGTACAGTAAGTAACAAAAAAAACCTGTATGGGCAACCCTCAATTCTCCATCCAATTAGTCTCAAGGTTAAGGTGATGTCATTTAAAATGATGTAGGTAAAGTCAGTTTTTTACATAAATAGGACGGAAATGGTAAACGTCCTTTCAAACAGCGTGGAAGGTTTCTAAAAGTGAACCACACAGAAACATGAGACAGAGTTTTAAAAGTTTGGCACTCTCCATGGAAGCCAAATGATGCATTTCTACTGTTTTATGATGATAGACCTTTAACCATCATTTTTGTTTATAACATTTTTTATAAATCCCCAATAAATTATATTGCATAATAAATAACTGGTTGGTAAAACTAAGACTATTCAACAAAAATATGACTTTTTTCCTAGGTAACCAGCAATTCCGTGAGGGAGTTTGACAAAGACAAAGCGTGGAAGGCTGTGGTGGTGCAGATGGCCCAGTAATACAATCCCTGATGTTACCTACCAATTACACGGGAGAATGTCCATGGCTCTTGAATTCTCATGCTGAAGATATTAAGCATCGTCATGTCTTTTTCACTTAGCTTTGAATTGTGGAGAATTTACAATGGGATTTCAAATTTTAGGTCAAAGTATCTGTATTGAAAAAAAAAGGCAACTTTTTGAGAATGTTTCCAATTTCGGTATTTTGCACTAGAATTTGCAAAGTGCCCACAATTCCTGATTTGGTGAATAATCATCTATGGGTGAGATATTTAAGACTGTCTCTGGGAGTAAAATTGTGGAATTGTGGATCAAAATGGAAAATTTACCATGAAATACAATTGATCTGCTCATGTACACCGCTTCCATTGTCAACGGTTTTGTCCAACAATCTCTTTTGGCATGTATTACCTGTTTTTTCTGAAATCTAAATATAAATAGGAGAGAGAGAGAGAGAGAGTGTGTGTGTGGCTTTGGCACAAAATAGATACATACAGTCCATGCGTGCAGTAATAGATAATAATGAGGAAAAAAAAGAAAATATGTTTCCAAGAAATGTTATGAATTACTCCATGTAATGTTATAAATAAGAATTATGATTTTTTTTAAATGTATTTGCTATGTTTTTTTTTCTTCTTTTTTTGCATTATAGAATGCTTTACTTAATTTGTTACAGCTGATCTCCTTTCTCATGCAGCTAGAAAGTGAGTTGTACGTGATCACATTGTCTGGCAGTCCTACAGTACAGAAATATGTCCTATGAACACAGATTTAGCCTGTGTTGGTTCTTTAAACTTCCCTTTCAGTGGACAAATGGAAGCTTTAGCCTCAAAAAACACAATAAGCACAATAAATACACTCAAATGACAGATTGCAGACTACAGATTATTTGGGTTTTGGACAGATTATGTAAAGATATTGCTTGTACAGCCACATTCGATTATTCTGTAAATGTAATATATTTATTCTATATTGTGCTTGTTTTGCCCGTGTGAAACACAAGCTTTGTTTATTGGTTTCTTTAGTATAGAAAATGCCATTAGGATTTCATTATGTTTCCTATGTATTATTTTTATATGTGTCATCTAAAAAGAAATGTACTCTATCGAGTTGTGCATTGTTAGTTTACACCACATACGTCAGCGTTCGTTGGTGCATAGTCTGTCCACAGGCCCAGCCAGAACACACACTATGTTCTCTTTAAACCTAAATTTACTTAAAGGACAACTGTCATCAAATGTTCACTTTTTAGATTTAAAAGTGTTTTACATTTAACGAATCATGATGATATTTTTTTATTTAATTGTGAATATTAATTTTTTTTATTAAAAATTATTTTTGCATGGTTGAGCAGGCATGTTGGGTCAGGCGCTGTAGTCTTGGCTAGCTTGCTGCTCAAACTAAATTGCATCTGCTGCAGTTTCACACAGAGCAATCACAGCAGCAGGCAACTTAGACTGAGTCGCAGCTGGTCAGATTGAAGCAATTTTTGTATATCACACAGATTCATCCCTGAATGCAGAGCATACAATACATGACCCAACCTTTGCTTATTTTACCCAAGAAGCTCTGCAGCACTACCAGAACTCAGTGTTGGACATATTGGACTCCTCATTATTATAGCCGAGCCCAGCAGTACACTTTGAGATCATCGGGAATGGAAATATGATGACTATGGAAGAGATCTCTTGTGAAATAGTATTTGAGACTTTCCACTTCACACAGTGTACCTAGTGAATTTAAAATCGCTTAGCAGTTTGAATGCATTGTACTTTTTCCTTGCAATATAAAAGGTGTGTTATAAAGTGTCTCGTAGTGATTTTGTTTCTATAGACCTGTTTGCCTTATTAATATACAGATAGTGGGTATAAAGCTGGAGAGGTAGATCGTGAAAGAGCTCACTGATGATCTCAGCCAATCCAATGACTAGCAAAGCATTGGGAGGCTATTGCGCATGCGTGACAAAATGCAGCACTGGCCACATCAGGGCTGACACTGAAGGTTTGATATTTATTTATTTTTCAGAGGGTGCTGCTACAGATTTGTGAGAACATTTCCATATTTGTTAAACCCTTCACATTTGTCTCTCAGAGGAATGTTTAATCTTGGTTCACAAGTCACCCATTCTTTTTTTATTATTTATTTATAACAGATGTGAGGTACAAACGCATCAGATAAACATAACTACATGGAAATATAGTTATTGCCTCAAGATTTGGTATGAAAAACGGTTCTAAACAAGTCTAGGGAGGGGAAGGGAAGAAACTAAACAAAAACAGATCTTCATCTTCTATAACGGGCAAAAATACACATAAGGCAACTTACAGTAATTGTACATATCTCAATACTCAACCCTCTCCTTGGCTACATGGTCCTCCCATGCAGTCCATACTTCCGATATGACTGGAGGGTCCCCCTTACTTTGGCAGTAAGTTCAATAATGAGGCGCGTGTCAATCAACTTTCTCCCAATCAAATACCAACGTGGAACTTCGACATTGCTCCAGATCTCGTTGTTGCTATAGTATGGTTTTATTTCATTCCATTTACAGATCAGTTCTGCAATCAAGTTTTGCAACATATTCTGCAGGCAATAAAAATACACTTCAACTAGCACTTTGTAGCTAATTATCCTGCAATCATTTTACAACTATTAGTATATCTCTTGTACCTGTTTCTCACATTTGTATGCATATAATTATTGATATTCAGGGAGATTGAATTTGTTTGCCAACATGTTTTTTTACTCTATTACCTAATGCCCATTTCCCCCCCACCTACTGTTCCTCCCCATGTCACTACAGAAAAGCCTTTTGTTTGCTTCTCAAATTTCTTTACATTTTCCTATATTTAGAGATTATTCCTGCCCCCTGACTTCCCTCTAAAACCAAGCCCAATTTTATTTAATTGAATTGCCTCACAAGCAGCCCTGTGTTTACATATATTCTCTGATTGCCAGACATTACTTCAAACACTCATGCTAATCATTTGTGCCATCTCCTCATTATTACCATTAGATTGTAAGCTTACTGTATTACTGTATTAGCTAGCTCACATGGAGGATCCTCTGTGTGACGAGACCAATCTCGCCACTGTGCATTGGAGGAGCCTGGTAGCCTGCCTGCTGCCTTTTGACTATGGACCGGCATTTAAATATTTCATTTTCCTATGCAGAAAGGTCTATTCATGTATTTCTGCCCGGGCGTTCGGTAGATTCTATCTACCGAACAAACAGCTGTCTATTGGCCTCACAGGAGTCGCGGTTAGCTGGCAGGCGCCGTTAATTGGCCGTCCAGAAGCCGGCAAGTGCCACCAATTGACCGCCCAGTAGCTGCGGTTAACCGCTGCGGCTACGCATACTGAACACTGGATGGCAGCAGTCTGCAGTTCACACGCGGCCGGTTCACGGATTTACTGAATGAACTCCTTTAACCCAGATAGCTATGCCATGGAGCCTATTCGTGTAATAAAAGACTTTGGCTCCATGGCAATTGAACTGTAGGTGTGTTGTCTGAGCGCCATTTAGTAATAATGTGCGCTCAGGCCTAAGCTATCTGGGGATATGTTGCATGTCTGTATTTTATGTAATGCATGTAACCTTATGTATTTTATTGTATTTTACTGTCTTTTTATTGCCATGTGCTTAATGGAGTTTTGCCTCTGTCCTTGGAGATAATTGGATTACTTCCCAATTATCTCCAGGATAGAGAGTAGGGATTGTGATGTTATTGTGGGAGTGTTTATCTGTGTTGTATGTTTTGATTGGATGTTGCACAAAACCCTGTGGGTAGGACTTTGTCTGTAATATGTGTATATAAGGCCAATAAAGACACAGCTCAGTCTGTTCCTGCTTGACCCTCAACAAGGAGCCTTATCTCGTCTTTGGGGGGATTTACTGTATGCTGTTAGAGACTGATTGCGAGGAGTGTAAGCTGCTTGGGTGCTTTTCCTGTTCAGCTGCTAGCAGCTATTCATGAGGTTCCAGTTCGGGAGTTTGGAGTGCTACTTTGTATCCTATATGGGAGTTTGGGGTTCTGCGGTAGCTGTGCCTGTGTCTCTGGAAGGGGAAGATCTTCTAAACGGCGGTTTAACCCCTTTTATGCCTGGGGGTGCCGACACTCTGTTCCTTTTGTGTCAGTATGTGTTCATTATTTATCTGTATTCCCTCCCTTGTACAGCTCTGCGGAATATGTTGGCACTAGATAAATACCAAATAATTATAATAGTAATCTTACATAGTAATTTATTTTCATGCACCAAACAAGAACCAATTTGTTTACAGGAGAAACAGTTAGTAAAATACCGCATTTGTGTTCTAGGAGTTAGTAAAATATTGCATTTGTTTTCTAGGATGTAGGGTTAAACTGCTAATTCCCATTGTAAATGGGACACATACCGACAGTGCTGTAGAATTACCAATTCCACGTTAATTTTTCCACCACAGCACAGACTAATTCACTGATAATGTATAATGGCTGTCTAGATAGAATAGAATGTATAGAACTTGGGTCGTTCATAAAAGAAGACCCCGCATCAGTATTTACCTCAGCATGGGTGAAGGAAGTAAAAAAACTCTAAAGGGGGCAGCAATTTACTAAGCAAATATGGGGCTTCCTTAATGAGATCAACATGGTTTTGTACATGGGAAGAAAATACACAATATTATATACCATGCACTATTATTGTGTTGTTTATTCACTAAGCTGTGAATTGCGTCATTAAAAAAAGGTATTTCGGGGGCGGAGCCTGACCTGCAAGCCGAGCATTCGCATGTCCAATGGGCTCCCACCGTACATGCTGATCAAATGGAAATAATCATTGATACAAAGCCTGAAAATATGCCGGGGTATGCCACCCAAGTCGGGGGCACCCCGGTGAATCGCCTGATACCTGAAATTAAAGTTTTTCATGATCGGGAACCAGAGGTGGCACGCTGCGGCCTGCAGTGGACGAAGCCGGGGCGAGACGGCCTCTCTCCTCGCCCTCACGCCAGAGCCACTGATTTCTTGCCCCCCCCCAGGACCAGTGGAGGTGATCCTGGTCCACCCCCGTGGAGCATCTGGGCTACAGAAGCTACAGGCAGCGAGGCCAAACAAGCAGCTTCCAAAAGCGGAGGCCCACACAATGGTGGATGTCACGTGCACCTCCAAAGACAGCAACAAGGGGTCTGACATCCTGTCGAGGCTTACCCCCACGCAGGAGTCGGAGACCTTGCAGCGACTGGATGCAATATTCAGGGCCTTTTGGGAGAAACTTGAGGAGCGACAGGCCGATGCACGCAACCCGACTGAAAACTCACCGCTGACTTTGCCACCCCTTGCCAGCCTCCGAAAATCTACTAGCCAAACGAGCCGCGCGAGAAAATGGCGCAGTTTCCCGCCGAAAAGCACACCAACGCGACCACACCAGGTTGCTGCAATGAAGCCGCGAAAGACACAGCCGGCACACTTCAAGCCACGGAGCAACTCAAGTCAACAAACCTCCCTGAGCAGCACCAGAACACCGCGAGCGAGAAACCGTCAGGACAGGTCCCATCCAGATCGCTCCCCAGCGTATTATCACTCACGAGAGCAGCTGGGACCGCCTTCAAGCTCCACTATGCCACAAATCCTGTCTCTATCTGGGCCTTTGTATCCGATAACTGTCCTGCTGCACCAACGCTCAGTGGAGCTACTAAGAGGCATTGGCTGAATAGGGGCCTGGATCTTCTACCGGCCGAGTGTTACATACTGCCTGATTCATGTCCCTTTACAACGACTGTCTGTCACATTCTCTATGCTAACACTCTGCTTTTCCGAGCCACCGTTAGTTAGATTAATTTACCTGTATGACTTAACAACTGATTATTCCTCCATGGGCCTCTGGGGTGTTATAACCTTATAATGTGTCACAGTTACGCAATCTGCTTGTTGCCTATATAGGACACTTTGAACAGACATGTTTAGTTTAGATTACCTACTAGTTCCTATTAACTAAAAATAGGTGCAGTGTATTTGACATTTCATGTGTATTAACCGTACACAACCGTATATTCCTTTATTGAAATGTCTACACAAAGCGTGTCATTTTTACTTTGCACTGACACAACAAAGAATGTCAAACAGCGCTAGACCTCAGACCAAACCCAAGAAGTAATAGTGTACTGGCTGCCAACTTACCAAACAACCATAACAGCGTGGTTTAGGCTATTGTATTTTGGGCGCATGTTTTACTGCAAAGGTTCAACACCCTCGCACTAGGCGCCGAACCACAGAGCAACGCAAATCTCAGTTTAGCCTACTCTGTACCGTAGTGCAGCTCCTTCCTACCTAGGGCAATCCCAACACATGCCTCCATAGATTAATATTAAGCAACGTGCCAAAAACCCTGGGCTAATCACACCCATGCTGTTAGTGTAATCAAAGCTTTGCCTGCTACCTGACATATGTTTATCGAGTATTATTTTCACTACATGCCAAAATTGTTGCTGGCCTGTTTCAACATATTAACAAAAGTGTGCATACATACACTTGTTCAGCCCTAGCAACACTGCTAGTTACGTAGGTTAAAGCTGTGTTCAACCCGCACATGCTCCTGGTTCAGAATGTTTATTCATTTACTGGATAAACATAAGCGTGTACCACTCTTGTTTCATATAAAAACAAAAAATGTGTGCATTCATATCAATATGCCTATATTGTTAACTTAATTGTTTATTCTTATCTTGCTTTTCCTGTAGTGGCATAGCAAGATTGCTTGTTACCCTCATGCACATCAAAAATAAAGAATAAAAAAAAAAAAAAAAATTAAAGTGATACTCCAAACACCATAACACCATAACCACTTCATTGATTTGAAGTGGTTATCATGCATGAAGTCTTTTGATTTTATTCTTGGGGCATGCATGCCAGTTAGGATTACTCTACCCACATATGTAGGTGTGCATACAAGGAGGTAGTTTATCTTTGCAGGTGCTTATTTATATAGTGCTAACAGGTGTACTCAGCATTTTACAGGTTACATTACAGTAGAGGGAGGTACAGTAAGTGCAGTAGGTATACAGTGTATGTATATTTTATTTAAATAGCGCTAACAGGTGTACTCAGCGCTTTACAGGTTACATTACAGTAGACGGAGGTAAAGTAAGTGCAGTAGGTATACAGTATATGTATATTTTATTTATATAACACTAGCAGGTGTACTCAGCACTTTACAGGTTACATTACAGTATAGGGAGGTACAGTAAGTGCAGTAGGTATACAGTATGTGTATATTGTATTTATATAGCACTAACAGGTGTACTCAGCACTTTACAGGTTACATTAAAGTAGAGGGAGGTACAGTAAGTGCAGTAAGTATACAGTGTATGTATATTTTATTTATATAGCGCTAACAGGCGTACTCAGCACTTTACAGGTTACATTACAGTAGAGGGAGGTACAGTAAGTGCAGTAGGTATACAGTGTATGTATATTTTATTTATATAGTGCTAACAGGTGTACTCAGCATTTTACAGGTTACATTACAGTAGAGGGAGGTACAGTAAGTGCAGTAGGTATACAGTGTATGTATATTTTATTTATATAGCGCTAACAGGTGTACTCAGCGCTTTACAGGTTACATTACAGTAGACGGAGGTACAGTAAATGCAGTAGGTATACAGTGTATGTATATTTTATTTATATAACACTAGCAGGTGTACTCAGCACTTTACAGGTTACATTACAGTATAGGGAGGTACAGTAAGTGCAGTAGGTATACAGTATGTGTATATTGTATTTATATAGCACTAACAGGTGTACTCAGCACTTTACAGGTTACATTACAGTAGAGGGAGGTACAGTAAGTGCAGTAGGCATACAGTGTATGTATATTTTATTTATATAGCGCTAACAGGCGTACTCAGCACTTTACAGGTTACATTACAGTAGAGGGAGGTACAGTAAGTGCAGTAGGTATACAGTGTATGTATATTTTATTTATATAGCGCTAATAGGTGTACTCAGCGCTTTACAGGTTACATTACAGTAGAGAGAGGTACAGGAAGTGCAGTAGGTATACAGTGTATGTATATTTTATATAGCGCTAACAGGTGTACTCAGCATTTTACAGGTTACATTACAGTAGAGGGAGGTACAGTAAGTGCAGTAGGTATACAGTGTATGTTTATTATATTTATATAGCACTAACAAGTGTACTCAGCACTTTACAGGTTACATTACAGTAGAGGGAGGTACAGTAAGTGCAGTAGGTATACAGTGTATGTATATTTTATTTATATAGCGCTAACAGGTGTACTCAACACTTTACAGGTTACATTACAGTAGAGGGAGGTACAGTAAGTGCAGTAGGTATACAGTGTACGTATATTATATTTATATAGCGCTAACAGGTGTACTCAGCACTTTACAGGTTACATTACAGTAGAGGGAGGTACAGTAAGTGCAGTAGGTATACAGTGTAGGTTTATTATATTTATATAGCACTAACAAGTGTACTCAGCACTTTACAGGTTACATTACAGTAGAGGGAGGTACAGTAAGTGCAGTAGGTATACAGTGTACGTATATTATATTTATATAGCGTTAACAGGTGTACTCAGCACTTTACAGGTTACATTACAGTAGAGGGAGGTACAGTAAGTGCAGTAGGTATACAGTGTATGTATATTTTATTTATATAGCGCTAACAGGTGTACTCAGCATTTTACAGGTTACATTACAGTAGAGGGAGGCACAGTAAGTTCAGTAAGTATACAGTGTATGTATATTTTATTTATATAGTGCTAACAGGTGTACTCAGCGCTTTACAGGTTACATTACAGTAGAGGGAGGTACAGGAAGTGCAGTAGGTATACAGTGTATGTATATTTTATTTAGATAGTGCTAACAGGTGTACTCAGTGCTTTACAGGTTACATTACAGTAGAGGGAGGTACAGTAAGTGCAGTAGGTATACAGTGTATGTATATTTTATTGATATAGCGCTAACAGGTGTACTCAGCATTTTACAGGTTACATTACAGTAGAGGGAGGTACAGTAAGTGCAGTAGGTATATAGTGTATGTATATTTTATTTATATAGTGCTAAGTGGTGTACTCAGCGCTTTACAGGTTACATTACAGTAGAGGGAGGTGCAGTAAGTGCAGTAGATATACAGTGTATGCATATTTTATGTATATAGTGCTAACAGGTGTACTCAGCACTTTACAGGTTACATTACAGTAGAGGGAGTTACAGTAAGTGCAGTAGGTATAGAGTGTATGTATGTTTTATTTATATAGCGCTAACAGGTGTACTCAGCACTTTACAGGTTACATTACAGTAGAGGGAGGTACAGTAAGTGCAGTAGGTATACAGTGTATGTATATTTTATTTATATAGCGCTAACAGGTGTACTCAGCACTTTA
Organism: Pelobates fuscus; assembly: GCF_036172605.1. Classification (NCBI taxonomy): domain Eukaryota; kingdom Metazoa; phylum Chordata; class Amphibia; order Anura; family Pelobatidae; genus Pelobates; species Pelobates fuscus. The sequence continues at coordinate 22,641,680 of NC_086319.1, read as the reverse complement.
CAGGTTACATTACAGTAGAGGGAGGTACAGTAAGTGCAATAGGTATACAGTGTATGTATATTATATTTATATAGCACTAACAGGTGTACTCGGTGCTTTACAGGTTACATGACAGTAGATGGAGGTACAGTAAGTGCAGTAGGTATACAGTGTATGTATATTTTATTTATATAGTGCTAACAGGTGTACTCAGCGCTTTACAGGTTATATTACAGTAGAGGGAGGTACAGCAAGTGCAGTAGGTATACAGTGTATCTATATTATATTTATATAGCGATAACAGGTGTACTCAGCACTTTACAGGTTATATTACAGTAGAGGGAGGTACAGTAAGTGCAGTAGGTATACAGTGTATGTAGATTTTATTTATATAACACTAACAGGTGTACTCAGCACTTTACAGGTTACAATACAGTAGAGGGAGGTACAGTAAGTACAGTAAGTATACAGTGTATATATATTTTATTTATATAGCGATAACAGGTGTACTCAGCACTTTACAGGTTACATTACAGTAGAGGGAGGTACAGTAAGTGCAGTAGGTATACAGTGTATGTAATTTTTTATTTATATAGTGCTAACAGGTGTACTTAGCACTTTACAGGTTACATTACAGTAGAGGGAGGTACAGTAAGTGCAGTAGTTGTACATTATATCTATATTTTACTTATAGCATTAGCAGGTGTATTTAGCTCACTACAGGTTATTTTACAGTAGGGGAGATACAGTAAGTGCAGAAATAATACAATGTATACATATTTTATTTATGTAGCACTGATTGGTGTACTTAGTGTGGTACATTTACTGTGTTAGTCCCTAAATTAAAATATCCCTGGAATTCAAAGATTTTCCTGGAATTCAAAGTGAACTTTAAATTCAAGACCAAAATAGCCACACTTGGAGAGAATATTTCCATTTTGACTATTTTTGCCTGAATGTTGAAATTCTGAGATTAGATTTCCAGCAATTCTCACTTTATTGAATAACCCTATTTGCGCAGCAGTTATCCAGTGTATGTATACTTTACTAACATACACATTCAATATTACTTTGGTTGCTACGCACATTATGTGTCTTATGTTCGTTTGGGGGAAACCAAAGAGCTTATACTCTATTTACACAATAGCTAGAAATATGGTCGATAATAATAGTGCAGAGGGAAACCGCCACAGCAATCCATCTCCTTGACAACAGAAATACGACGATGCATTTATTTATTATGTACTAACTTATCACTGAGAATTTAGAGCATTGTTCCTTTCAACGGCCTCTATTCTGAGTTACATAGAAATATGTGTCATCTCTCTACAAAGCACACGTCCATTTAAATATTGATGGGTTGTTTTGCCAGTGTTCACACAACAAACAAACTCTGAATTAACTACTCGAGCATGCGAACTGTGAAATGCTGTTTGTGTTTGTAATGGGCAGACCCTGTAACTGAAATATATACGTGAAATCGAACAGTACGTGAATCATTGTGTCTATGTTATCTAAAAGGCCTGTGTGGTTCATTGCTATAAGACATCACAGACGGCCCGAGAGGAAAAAGAGAATTAACTGTATGGATGTATACAGTCTATGGGGTTATGGGTAACCCTCTCTTCTTCTGCTCCTCTAGTGACTGAAATTACCATGAAGACTTACAATCCTCCATTTGTGTCTCGGAAGGCTGAGATGAAGAAGCTTTGGTGCTTGTTTGATAAAACATTTGGGCCAAGATTGCATTTGAAATAGCGTTGCGAACTGACAGGATACGTTATAACTAATTAGTAATGAAAGTACATGTGCGAAGGGCAAAGACACGGATTTATGTTCATGAGTGCAGCAAATACAGCAAAGAAGGAAACAAAACCTGTACTTCATGGACCTTGACCGTTGGGATTACTCCCGAACGAAATAAAGTGCATAGTGACTGTTATATGCAACAAAGAAACCACAGAACTCTGAAAATGTCTTGTGGATTTCCTCCCCCCCCCCCGCATATTTCACAATTTTTTCACACGTATATTTTAAAGATTATTATTTATTTATTTATTTATTTTTTCATATCCGGTATCACATTTTGCTCATGTTTTTTTTTTTTTTACAAGTATTCCTTTTCAAGTATTATTATTTACACAGCATTGTGTTACCAATTGATTATTGGGGTTTGTTTTTTGTGCACATATTTCCCTACAGTGTGTACAACTATTCCGCTTAGTATTATTCAGAAGATATTCAGCTTCTATTTAGATACATATTGAACTGGTTACCTGACTCTGTTTACCTGGCTATGTTTTGTACAGCCTTAGGACCAGTCTGGGACAGTTTGCGATGGCACTGTTGATATTATTAATCCTTTTGTGAAGTCAAGGCTTTTTTTCCCCAGGTAACGCGGTACCATCTTTATGATTGCTTGTGTTCCACGCTGGGTTACAGCCTATCTTTGATGGCCCTATGTTTCAGACCCTGGTTTCCTGTTGTTCTTGAGTTCCAGGATGCAGTGCAAAGTCATTTTCTCACGGTTGCTTGTGCTTTATCATGGAACATGATATGCATGAGAGGCCCCATGGAATCCTGGGTCCTCATTGGCTATCACGGTAGAATGTAACGCCATTTTATATTTGTTGCTTGCATTCAATGCAGTACGCAGTATCACAGCCTGTATAAAAAAAAACACTAGCATAACGCACAAGGTTCCATTGGAACAAAGACAACATTTGTGTTCCAGATTGGAACTCAATAACAAAAATGAAGGGGAAGAATCCTTGACTGTCCCTGTCTGATTGTAGAGGAAAACAGTCAGTGGCAATTTCCAGACATTTAACTGCACTATATAAACAGACCAGGCCCCGGGAGAACTTAGAACCTTAGAAAAGTCCATCTCTGGGGCAATACAGATTGTCTGAGGAGTACAAAATGCTTTTAGCACTTTTTTAATCTGTGAGTGCAAAATCTCTGTTTTATCATGTATTACATTTTAATACTGTATTAAACTATATATATATATATATTTCTCTGTATGTAAGCTCACTATTTGGGAGATTTCTGCATCAAGATACTAATTTTACCCAAACCCATAAACAGCGTTATAAAAACTGGACGGTCTGAAGACATCCACTCTCAGTATCATTAAAACCCTCCATTGCTACCATTGGGAAGACAACAAAATAGAGCAGTGAAGATGGGGAAACTCAGTTTTTTTCCCCTTTTATCGCGCTACATCTTGATTTAAAATCACACCTTAAAAAGGGTGAAATTAACACGTCAGTCATTTTTACAAGTTAATGATAAATCCTGCTTATACTTGCTCAGGTAATTCAATTACTAAAGTTAGACATCAAGAATATTATTTACACCCACGCACTGAAATCTTATATTTAAGATGTAGAAATATGTTTTTTGAATCATACTGTATTCATGAAATAATAGAAACAACATTAAGAGGAAGTTTGCTGAATAATATTTCGACTACCTTCATAAACAATATTTCTAATTCTTGCAGTTCCTACACATTATCTAAAATAATAATATTTGCATCAATTGTTCTTTGTGAACTTAAAGCATAATAAATACTCCTTATAACTTCTCTAAAGTAATTCATATCATATTTCCTGCTGGTTACAGTTAAAAGAGTACGTTTCTTTATTTAATGCTCACTGGTGGTAGCTGGCATTGATTTTACGAGCAGAACAATATTTTAGTCCTTGTGCGTAATTAGCGCAGAAACATTTCTATAGTAAGAAGGAGCAGAAGTATTGATGAGATATTGTAAAACTCTAAATATGGTTCATCAAGAACTTCCATCCCTTTCAACGGCATACGTGTTTAAATGTACAATAGCTGTTTGTTTTTGAACAATGTGAAATAATTTCATAATTTTAGAAAAAAACTAAAAAACGTTTTATTTCAGAATGTGCATAATAACTGATATTGTAACAGGAAAATGCACATGATAAAATCCAGTTGCACAGAACAAATGTTATGACAGAATGTTGCATATAATAAGTACCTTCGTTTTCAAAATAATAATGAAAAAAACACGTCATTAACAGATATATCGAATGGCAGATAATGTTATATAACAAGAGCTCGATGTGCGTTCAAGGTTTGTTTAAAATGTAAATAAAAATATGATTCAGTTTTCTATACATGTATTTATATACGAGACGTCTAATGAATATTTAAAAACAACCTAAAATCTCTCTCTCTTTTTTTTTAAATTCATAACTCTAACTCGAAAATGCTTAATTCTAAAATTTCTCATAAACGTAAACGGGATCTTTAATGGCTTCTATAACATTTTATCTTTTGAAAGAGCATACAATTTTACCAATACATTGCTCGAGCAGATTTGCTAACAAATATACAGATTGGAGGGAAAAAAAACGATTTAAAAATAGTTCTTCCTCCCGTCTGTCAGTCAGTTCTTTGGCACAGATTCACAGATTCTATGCTGAAGATTTGACTGACAACGGAGAACAGAAAAGACTTCCCACAGGTGGTCCTTGCGTTCTCTCCATAAAGCCTGAGCTAGTCGCGAGTTTTAAAAGTTATTAGACATGTGGCTGGTGGGGGCATAGGAAGGTGAAATACCGCCTCTATAGTAATATTGGGGGTCTTGCTATCTTTTCCAGACACCAAATCCATCCTAAAATCTGGTCGACCCAACCAAATGCCGACCAGAATTGGCTTCACTAAAAACTGTGAATTGCCAACGCAGTTGGAAATCTGTGATTCGTGTCCATCCGGAAAAGGGCTTTTTTTCCTCAAATATTTTATTAAGGAATTTATAAATCTTTTGCAAAATATCAGTACATTTACACTGGCAGACATTCTGTGTTAAGATAGACATTAAAAATGTATACTGTAAGTCACAATTAAAACAGAAGTGACTTGCTTTTGTAACAAATTGCAAAGACAGACACATTTTTACTTCTCTGTACTCTATTCATTCAGCCATTAGCAAAGAAATATGACTAATGTAAACATTGGCAGAGATAAGACATGATGTTTGCGGCAGAAGGGGGGTTGAAAGCAACAACCCAGACACACCCACATATAACTAACTATAATTTTGTTTAACTATATATAGTAAAATATAATATAATAGTAATAGTTAAGAATATTAGAATATTCATGGATTTAATATCAATGAAGAAATGTCATATTATTTACTAACGTTAGTGGAATATGTGTAATTGACATGTATAAATCACATGTGTAACATTACTAAGTGCTACACATAGTTTCACACAAGAAAACGAGACACATGATTACCAATGACAGATAATACTAAGTAAAATCATTTACTTTTTAAATATTAGGGATCTGATCATACAAAGTTACATAGTATTAAGAGGGTGAATAAGGGTTCGTGATGGTTGGCTGGTAGGCCGCAGGTCGTCTTTGCGTTCTGGTTGCTTGGCTGCGAGCAACAACTCTGCCAGGTGTAGCTCCGGTGTTCATCAACCCTCTCCGGCATTCAAATTCTCTGTGGTGAGTTATTAAAAGTCGATTTGTAAGAGTTTTAATAGATTCTCACATGGAGCTCTCTCTTAGTGCCATCAGTTAGCTCTGCGGTCAGGCCCACGCCCCAATATTAATCTTATTGTTATTATAAAACAAAGATCCAACACATTCTGCAGCGCTGTCCATGGGTACATTTAGTACAAATAAACAGACAAAGGAAGAATACATTAAAGAGACAATACAATACCTGAGAAACAAATACAGGATGAGTTGAGTTGAATAACTCCCTATTCTCACTACAATCTAGATGCATAAGAGGGGTAAGAAACAGGCGGTGGGGACTGCAAAGGTGAGAATAATGTTAATACAGAGTGAGATGACCACATTTATTGATTATTGATTTATTGCATAAAAAAAGTAAACATAGAAATAAATAACATTTCGACCAATGATCATTACATCTGAAGAAGATATGATTTGTTTGAAATGTGCGGTGGGAGAGATCATTAGACCAGAAAATGGAAACAGTGTCACTGGAATGTTTTACTCAAACACGAATGTTGTCCATGTCCCTAGAACCAAACCCCACAAAAATCCAATGATACTCAGACTTCTAAAGGAGATAGTTATCTGTAGAGGCAGCAGATCCAAGAAGATCTGTCCATTTTCTAAGGAAGGTAAGTCCAACCACCCTTTATATTTTTACATAACAACTATACATGGTTTGAAGTTATCTGTATACACAACACACCTGGTTGCACAAAGGAAGGTTTGAGAAATATTTGGTAATTTCCAGGAGCCTAGACTGCAACACGTCTAGGATAAAAGTAATTGGAAAACCAATGGAAGATCATAGTTATTAATATTGTAGATGATATGTGGAATATTCTTTATAAATGGCAGTTGTAGTAATAATGCCAATTGGATATTGCCGAAGATATGTCACAAAGGTGCACCATGATCACCTACCAAATCAGGTTAATGACAAACCAGTCAACGCATTATAGAGGTGATAGAGGACTAAAGGCAAGAATATTATCTGTTGCCGCTATCCTCATCCAATAATGAACCCCACAGAGATATCTGGGATAGGAACGAGTGAGAGTCTTATAAACAAGAACAGGTTTGCATCGGACTATAAAAAATATGCAGATTTGTCAAAAAGGTTCGGATGACAAGGACAGTACTTATGGAAGCATTACTAAGAAAACTACGTAGGGTACAATGAACAGAACAGAACAGGGTAGGGCGCAGGAACAAGAAACCAGTAAATATTGTGAAACACACACAAGGCCTGTTTGTTGGACTTCTCATAATGATATGGCAATGGACGAGGAAAAGATTTCTGGTTTATATATCCATGTGTACAGGATACAAGATCAATGATTGCAAAATGAAAAGAATGCATTCTAGCAGAGCTAATAACAGACTTCACGCAATCGGATCCCAGCAGGCTGAAACCTTATATCATTCTGTGATCCTTTTATGTCTTATACACCGCTGAAGTTCGATCCTCACTCAACGCAATCCTCTAGTTACGTAACCACCTGTCTTATGGGTTTAACACTTTCACTGTATTTACTGGTAGAACCATGGGAGATCTTATATAGAACCCTATGTAACATTATTCGGTATATCTATAGCTTTATTGTAATATTAGTTTGTTTTTTAAGTTGCAACGAGATTTCCATTTCTCAAACTTTGTTTTATGGTCCAACACTCCGACTTATAAATTTTAAGTTGCCTTTTTTGTGCTCTCTTACACAGCACCAATGTTTTGTCGCTATAACGGGGCCTTTATCAATACATAATGTGAAAAAAAATGATTAAATTCAATAGTTTGCAATCAAATATCAGTGTAAACACTCATGTGACAAGGAAGCAGGGACAAATCCAGGACACGGGGGTACTGCCCCCACCCCCAAAAAAGAAGGCACGCTCCTCGAGGTAGTTCCACCAGGTACTCAAAAAATATATAAATATATGTATATTTTCCTCCCAAATTTTCCCATGTAATAATGGTCACTAGTGTGTAGTGCGCACAGATGATAGACACAAATTTTGCACAGAATTGACATTTGCAGTCCGGATCAGAGTTACGTGCTGCCAAAGCCACGTGTCCCTTGGATGTAACTAGCTCCTGTATGTATGACTATGGGGGGGGGGGGGGGCTAACCTAATATCTTTGCTAACTTATAATATGAACTTATATGTGTTATTTGCTATTTCTTAATTTATTTACTGTATGTTGTGCGTTTCTGGGTATGGTTAATTTTGTCTATGTGTTAAAAAGAAAAATGATGCAGAGCTATGTTATACAAATGGCCAGAAGGAGGCGCTCCACCCTGCAAACAGCTTCATCAAGTTTAACTAACTAGGTTGGTGAGCCTTGTAGAGAATTATATAGCACAAACACTTAACTTATATCAGAAAATCATTCAGAATAAGTGGTTCATTCCCTAAATATTGAATTGGAATAAAACAACAACCAAACTAATATATGTAAGCGAAAATATCCAAGCTGTGACTATACCTCTGTTACAGGATTTTTCCAAAAAAACTGTTCTACAGCAATGACAGGGCCAGGTCTTGCAGGGTCACTTACTTAAGAGGGAATTGCCAGAAATCAAAATTAATTAAAAATTCATTTCAAAATTTAGACCAGAAAAAAACTGATCAGAACATTTTTCCAAGTCAATGCTGTTTTTAGTTTGCCTATTTTGGCCTTAAATGTGAATTTCCCGAAATAACTCTGCCAGCGCCATATTCAGAAAGTGTAGCTAATACACAAAGGGTTAATTACTGGCGTGTGATTAATTGGGAATTCCAAGTAAATTAGCTCCAAGCCGGCTACGTTTTCAGTTCAACGATTTCAGTGTCAAATTTGAAACTCACTTTAAATTCAGTTGGAATTCTCAATAATTCACACTTTGAAGAATCTGAAAACAACTCTGAGTTTCAAATGATTTGGATTAAAAAAAAAATATACATTCCTAATAACGTAATAGGCAAGTTTTAACTAAGAATTTAGGCTTCTGTCACACGTTTTTAGTTACAATAAATGCTCACTTGCGAACCAAATGAAACTGATGTGATTTCACGTACTGTATACTTCTCACGTGAAAATCATATGTGATTAGCTATTCTTTCTTTCCTAAAAAGTATACATTTTAAAATTGCAATACTGCCCTCTACTGGCACTCATTTCACATTTCTGGTGATAGGATGAGAGCCATAGCACGTAGAGTAAATGTGAGTCAGGATAGTGATGTGTGGAAGGGCGGTAGTATACACATTTTGGGTGACAGATATCATGCATTATTACATATTAATTCATGTTTAAAAAAAACACTCAAGTTCATCGCATTTAACATTGAACACACCTATAAAACGTTCACTCATATGTCATTAAAGAATTATTGCATAGTAGTCAATATTATTACTTATATGCTATTTGTCTATATGCCAGGAGAAGGCAAAAACAAACTATAAGGAACTTTAGACAATTAAATGTGCATTTTTAGGAATTCTAAGTATATTGTGAATTTTATGACAAAAGAGACAAATTGTAAAAATAAGAGAATCAGAAATGTTCCCCTTTGGCTATTATACTCCAAAAAAGTTACATTCCTGAGAATGTTTACTTTATTAAGTAGCTCTGTATGAATGTATCCCAAATAGATGTAAAAAAACACCCACAAAACATGTTTAACTCCGAACTGACAGTTGTAATCCATCCTGGAACTTTGAGCTCGGAAGAAGTTATTAATAATAATATGATATTATAGCCTCATGTAGGCGTACTTTGTAGGTTGTGTATAATAGAGCTTGCAGTAGTTTCAAATATTTTTATTTGCTCATAAAATTCATAAAATGTGCAATACTCACAAAATCAGTGCTGTACACGGCACTTCAACAAGCTCTCTCTTTTAAATACACTTTTTAAATGGTTTAATATTTCGAAAAAATTATATTTTGATATTTTTTATGTAATAATAAAAAAAAACCTTTATCAAAAGATATTAAATCATATGAAAAGCTTTTCTCAAAATATTAAATGTGTTGTGGTTATAGCTGCTCTCATTGCCTTGGGGATGTACAGTCATCCTTCGACTTACTCCTGGTCCCATGATTGAACTTGCCAAGGCTAATGGAAGATCCAATCCATCCAGTTCATTGACTATGTAGGAGAGCCTTGAGGCAATGCACATCTATTCCTGGCTGAGTTGCTACTCGGGAAATATGGCGAAACAGTAAGCCTTTGGATTGGCCTGTAGCCCATGCTTCAGGTATGGGTGCTGAGTAAATGAGAAGGTCGAGAGTAGAACATTGAGACTTGGTGGTGTATCCCTCAGAGAGTTATAAGGCAGCTATCTGAGAACACTTGTGACTTTGTGAATACCATATATTTTATACATATTGGAAGCAAATGAAAAAGCTATTTACAATACCGAAGGCTCAATTCTGAGCTTAAATTATAGATTAAACTTTTTACTGAAAAGAGCACGTGGGCACTTGGGCACTGGTGGAGCTATAACACCATCTGGAGTACTTTCATGATAAATAATTGTTTTGTGGGACAGCATACGTTGGCACATTGAGTGGGTTCATATTATATCAAGCAAAATTGTTATGTATATTTTACATAAGTTTTATGGTGTCAGCTTAATTACCATAATAGCCTAGTAAAGCTGTATTATTTTTGAGCATTTCAATTTTAAAGTTCAGCCTATATAGACAGGGAATAACTTGTATGTAGTGTATTTGCTGTGAAAAACTGATTTTACCCGTATGTGAAATCTCCTTTCATTAAGTCACAGATGAATCACGTCAAGCTCTTTACAGTCTTATTAAAACAACAGGTTAGAAAAACCTGCTTACAGAATCCTTTGATTTCTAGTTTTTCTTCATAGCTTAGATTTATCATACTCTTTATTTAACTGTAAGTAATTAATACTGGTATTGCTATTTTGGTAATATTACTGTGTTATAATTTTAAAGCCTGACCTACCAATGTAAATATTATATTAGTTATATTATATAGGTACTGGCTAGCTAACATTCCTATTTTTGTAAAACAATTTTAAGGTACAGTTAAACTGTTCTAACAGCTACCATTAATTTTATTATTTTGGAATGTTTGTCTTTAAATCCACATCTTCTTTTGAAAATTAAGATTTCCTATGACTTCCAATGATCACTATTTCCCCACAATACCTCTTATTTTTTTTTTTATTATTCTTTATTTTTTCATGTGCACAGATTTACAACAGGCATGCAGAGCCACAACAGGCATGCAGAGCCACAACAGGCATGCAGAGCCACAACAGGCATGCAGAGCCACAACAGCTTCTGCCCGCTTTTTATACCATTTTGCAGTGTAGACAGCACATTTTTTTTATATAACATGAAGAATACAGGCAGAGAAACATAAAGGTAGTATGGTTTAGCATGTTAGACTGAACATTCAAATAACATTTCTTAGGTTAGGTCCCTGAATGTCTGGTTAAGGTTCACGCTTCAAAAGTCAACGATTATGACATTACTTGCTGAACATAAACATGCTAGGTCAAGTAAATAAAACTTTGCTAGCAATCGAAAGTGTTATCCATACTGTAGCTAGTTTACATCATTTAAGCATTAGGATGAATCAGGAAAGATAAACTAATAACTTGGCTCATTATAATGCTTTGAATAATCTTACATTGGTTAGCAAAGGTATTAGGCTGTAGTTAACGTTGAGAACTGGGTGTTCTGGTTATAACAATTCATCGAGTGTATGGAACACGCTTGATTTAAGTATGACGGGAATGCAGAGATATAGCACGTTGGTAAGTTTGAAACTAATAACTAGCTTGCTAGCTTTGCTGTATAACTACTCAACTCGAGATATGCATAGTAAGGTAAAATAAAAGAAATTGAGCAGGAAAGACAGGCATCAACATAACATCTAGAGTCAATGGTTGGTGGGAGCCAGGGTGACACTTTGCAGTAAAGAAGGGAAGCCTAAAGCCTTATATTGCCCAGTCGGTAGCTTGTGCCAGACACCCCTCTGGCCGGCTGTCACCCGATACCTTTGCTGTCTGTCCGAGTTGGGTATGGAGACAGGTACTGGACAGTCCACACTTGGCCGCTCCGCCAGCCCTGGGTGATCTCGGAAGCCTCTGTGCGATCCCCACTGCTCCGGTTTCTCACAACACTGTAGGCATGGTCTCGGTAAGATGCTATCACCGTTTGAGCTCGTGGTTGTCCCCACTGAGGGTACGGGTTGAGTATCCGGGTTATCCCCTTTTGGGCTCTCGTTCTTGGAAGGCGGTGGTGAGCGTTGGGCAATACCCGGCATGATGTGGCTTTCGGGCGTACCCTCTTCTTCCTCCCCGGCCTCTTTGGTCTGGGGGCTGATCCGGGTCTCCGAGGCCTGCCAGCCTCGTGGTGTGGGTGACTGGGAGGCGAGGGTCGGCACCTGACGGTCTGCTGCCGCTTCCTCCCGTCCTGTGCTCCTCTATGCCACAGCTTCCTCCAAAAGTCGTTAAAGATTGCTTCAAGCCGCTTGTCGAAGCTTTCCAGCAGACCTTGAGTCGTCGTGTTCAGCGATACTGTCGCCATTTTAGCTCAGGCCGTGGTACCGTATGATGCTCAGGATCAGGTGGGTTTCCTGGTTCCACTAGTTGCCTTACAGTAGGGCTTGTATGTCGATTGGCTGTGCCGGGATATCCCTCACCGGCAGGGGGGGGTACGGAGGTCCCAGGCACCGTAGCGTGGTCCCGCAGGACTGCTTGCAGGGAGATCGGCCGCTTCTCCCACGCATGCACCCGCGGGTAGGCCACAACTCGTGGGCAGTCTCAAGATGCTTCTCTGAGCTCGGAATTCCACCCGGTTGGATGCTCTGCAGCACCAATTCAGTGGTTTTCAGCTTGATTTGTCAGTGGAATGTTGCTTGGAAGCGGGTTTCTGCTCGGAGCCCACGTTTAGTGCGACCAGTCTGATCGGCGGCTAGGCCCGCCCCCCACAATACCTCTTATTAAACTGATGCTGTATCATTTTTAATTATCTCCTAGCTTGAAACACATTGGGGGTTATTTATTAAAATAATCTGTGCATAAAATGATCAAAAGTACTAAACATGGGGGCAATTACCATGGAAACCAGTAGAACCAGCAGACATCATCCATTGGCAACTCTTTCAATTTCTAATTTTTTCGCCACTTTGTAGAACAGAACACTTTGATACATTTCCCCCAAAGTTCTTCAAAACTACTTATTTTTGGATTTCTGTAGCCAGTTGCACCACCTCTTTCTTTTAACCCCTTAAGGACCAAACTTCTGGAATAAAAGGGAATCATGACATGTCATACATGTCATGTGTCCTTAAGGAGTTAAGGGTAAACAACACTGAAAAAACGATTGACTCAGTCATGATGTTGTGCCTTTCCTTCGATATGACGCCTCATCTTCTATAGGACTGGTGGAAGATTTATTTTTCCAGACAACATTTTTCAAACAAGAAGGGATCTTTCCTTTGCACATTTTTACGAGATTCTACATGCCCACATCAAGACTGACTTATCCAGCAGTCATCTATATTATAATTGCACTCTGTCACTTTTCATTGACCCTCAATGTTTTCCAGTACAGTCATGCAGTCCCTTATTACTTTCCAGGGCGTTTTTTTTTTTTTAATATATGAGTTTTTATATCAAGGACTCAAAGTTCCTATTTCATCAATAGTCAGTTAATCTTTTCATGCCATAACATGGAAAGTTTGATCCTAAATATACTTTTGTTAAAATTATTTAATTGTATTTACCACCGATACGAAAATAAACTTGCACTGAACCGCACATCTTGGTGACACGGTACCTTTTGTAATTTAAAAGAAAAAAAGGATTTGTGCATCATGTTAATCTTTCATAATTTTGTTGTCTCCTTTGAGTCAAAAAGCATGAAAATAAAAGAAAGATAATCTCTTATTGACGCAAACGAGAGGAGTTTGGTAATATGAGTCCTTCCTTTGCCATATTCTCCCTGTGCTTTAAACAAATTATTCTTACCTGTAAAGAAACACTTCCGCCAACATAACAACTTCATCTGAATATGTTTATAAGCATTTAGTGACCATAACTGAGTATTTATAGAATGTGTTATGCAGAGGTAAGCCACAAGAAAAAAACATGGCACAACAATTATATTTCACTCATAATAAGCCTGTCATTTCTTAGATTATGTGTAACCAACCCCCTATACTTCGTATAGTACTTTCATTCGAACTTTCCCAAACTCATATAAGGTTGTGTGAATTATAGCCCGTTCGTATAGTATGTTCATTCGTTCTCTCCTGAAATCCAACCAGGTCGTGAGAATAAAAGTGCTTTGTCGTTCGCATACCCAAACTTCATTAGAGACTTAATAAAGGGTACAACAAGAATGTTTTATTATGGCCACGTAGCTCACTTTTATACACAGACCCCCAGCATGGAGTCTCTGCATGTGGGAGATAAGTGAGTTTACTTTACTTAAACTAATTATCTCCCAGGCACTAGAGGTACAAAAAAAAAAAAAAATAACATACATAATAAACAGTGTCCAAATAGAGGAAAAAAAGTAGAAGATAGGTTAGCGCTAATAATATAATAAGTAGGCAGCAACCTTACAGAGGGTCACCCTCTAACCCTCTGGAGTGAGAATGTACAGGATAAAAGAGACAAAGGCTGCGCCAAAATAAAACTAAATAAAATACAGTAAAATTAGTCCCAATGTAATAAAATATAATGAAAAATAAATAAATAATAAAATGTCTGTTTCACACGTTCCACTGGTAGGGTGTTCTCTCTTTCTATGATACTTCGGATCCTCCCGTGATATGGAAAACACAAAGGAGAACACCCTACCAGTGGAACGTGTGAAACAGACATTTTATTATTTATTTATTTTTCATTATATTTTATTACATTGGGACTAATTTTACTGTATTTTATTTAGTTTTATTTTGGCACAGCCTTAGTGTCCAAATAGAGCTCAGATCCCACAAATACAGTTGAATCGCCACCAGGGTAACGTTTTGACCGACCGCACACATGGCGTCTGCCCAAAATAGTTCCTGAAGAAAAGTGGTAGTGGTCGGCCACTTTCGAGAGTCCCAAAACGAATAAAATACCGAACGGTTCCCCTGGCTTATACGTAGCGATTATTTGTCTAGTTCGTGCCTACCTTTTCACCAAATAGCGCTCTCCTGGCTTGTTGTAAATAGAAACAGGCGGCGGTATAAAGTTACCGGTGTTTGCGAGATATAGTGTTCAGCTTGGCATTCCAGACACTCAACTACCAAGTACCGCTGCCTGCATTCGGGAGACAAGATGGCCGCCATTTTCCAGCACATGTTTCTTTCGGTTATACAAATGGCGGCCGCCTAGAGAGAGCACTTAACTTTATGGTTCCTCTGAAGATAATAAGCCAGGGGGTGGTCTGCGTTCGTTATATAGAACCACCAAATAAAGGAAAAATAACTTGGGTCAGGGGAATCACAGGGTTTTTAGGGTAGTTTAGTTTATCACATTGTGTTTTCAGTTTACCTCCCAAAATCCACTAGTTAGGGATCACATAAGAAGGTCTGTGTTGAAATAAAATCCACTGCGACTAAATTATGCACTGATTGTGCCCATCTGTAGACATTCTGCAAAGGTCACTAAATGTATTATACCATGTCTCTGCTCCATTGCTTACTTAAAATATTGCACTGACATCTTTAGATGACAGATAACCATTTTATTCACAATGTATCACACAAGTACTGAATGTTAAATGGCCGCAGGGCTACGGTATCTCAGCATGGGTAGGTTGCTTCCTGAAATGTAGTATGATAAATTATGTCAATGTACGTTATTCATTTTGCAGAAGTATGAAACCAAGAAACTATGTTAATTACCTGTTTAAAAAAAAAAAATATATATATATATATATATATATATATTTACAGAAGTGAACAAAACAGATAAATATTTGTTGATAGATGATATGCCCTAATACTGTCAAGTCATCTATGGAGTATAAATTTAAAAAAATGGTAAACATTAACAAAAGTAATTTGCGGTCATTGTCAAGACAAAGTACATCAGGAAATATCTGCTAAAGGAATTAATATACAGACTAGTATCTCTGTAGTAAAAACCTGTATCTAAGAGATTAGGCTGTTGATTGTATATTGTGTACTGGATTGGTATTCCCCAACTCTACGTAGTAAAATGTTTTCCGTTTAAAAATTAGGTGATCTGCAGTAACACAGGGTGTCTGGAGGGAGTATCTGCAGTAACACAGGGTGTCTAGAGGGAGTATCTGCAGTAACACAGAGTGTCTGGAGGGAGTATCTGCAGTAACACAGAGTGTCTGGAGGGAGTATCTGCAGTAACACAGAGTGTCTGGAGGGAGTATCTGCAGTAACACAGGGTGTCTGGGGGGAGTATCTGCAGTAACACAGGGTGTCTGGAGGGAGTATCTGCAGTAACACAGAGTGTCTGGAGGGAGTATCTGCAGTAACACAGAGTGTCTGGAGGGAGTATCTGCAGTAACACAGAGTGTCTGGGGGGAGTATCTGCAGTAATACAGAGAGTCTTGAGGGAGTATCTGCAGTAATACTGAGTGTCTGGAGGGAGTATCTGCAGTAACAGTGTCTGGAGGGAGTATCTGCAGTAACACAGGGTGTCTGGAGGGAGTATCTGCAGTAACACAGAGTGTCTGGAGGGAGTATCTGCAGTAACACAGAGTGTCTGGAGGGAGTATCTGCAGTAACACAGAGTGTCTGGGGGGAGTATCTGCAGTAATACAGAGAGTCTTGAGGGAGTATCTGCAGTAATACTGAGTGTCTGGAGGGAGTATCTGCAGTAACACAGTGTCTGGAGGGAGTATCTGCAGTAATACAGCGTGTCTGTAGGGAGTATCTGCAGTAACACAGAGTGTCTGGGGGGAGTATCTGCAGTAACACAGAGTGTCTGGAGGGAGTATCTGCAGTAACACAGAGTGTCTGGAGGGAGTATCTGCAGTAATACAAAGTGTCTGGAGGGAGTATCTGCAGTAACACAGAGTGTCTGGAGGGAGTATCTGCAGTAATACAGAGTGTCTGGGGGGAGTATCTGCTTGTAACATTTATATGCACTGAGAAAAAAAATTTGAAAAAATAAAATAAAATGGTTGCAGCTTCCCGAATGAATCTAAAATGGATGCTGTCCAGTAGGTGGGAGGGTCTGCTAGGGAGGGTGTGCTGCTGATTGGCTGGAATGTGTCTGCTGACTGTGAGGTACAGGGTCAAACTTTACTCAATGATAAAGAATAGGGGGCGGACCGAACATGCTATGTTCGCCAGGAACTATTCGCCAGCAAACCGTTCAGGACATCACTAATAGAGAATAACCCTCATAGTGTACGTATTGTATGTAGATCAATTAGGATGCAGATATGTATAGCGATCAGATAGCAAGAGAACGATGTAATAGTCTGAGACACTCCAATTATATGCATACAATACAATATGTGTCATGTAGTAATATATCTTTGCTGTTCATCATGAAACACAATACATTTTAAAGAGGGGAAGTTCTTACAATGGGCACAGCATTTTGCAATATAGACTACAATTTAAAATGTGACACCATATCTATTTATTTAGCAATCCTTCTGTGGTGTACCCAGTAATAAATGACCCATAGTCCCAGGCTGACTATATAAAATGATAAAGCTAATGGCAAACTATGTGCATTAAAGAGATCAGTGACTGTTCTCAGTAAACAAGCTCAGTCCTGCACGGCCCTGCTTTGCTCTGTAGGGTAAACAAAATTCAAGGGCTGTAGATGCCCGGTGGAACCCAGGTCTGTTGTCAAACTGTACTAAAACTGTTTCACTCCTTAATGTGGAATGGAGTGTCCTGTGTATACTGGTTGTGGTTCTATGTTTCTTAAATTCTCAGACATGGGGACGTCACGGAATATTGACCCACCACCGGAACACCATCGACTCGCTGTCCACCTGGTCTGAGCTGCTATTTCTGTTATCTCGGAGTGCCTGAACCGTTATTTATTTTGCAGATCTTGGAACGGAAGCCTGGCCAGCCCTGGCTTCGGAGCACCTGGGTTACTTGGTGAGTGCGGTATCCAGTACGTCTCTACTGTTAAATATTTTATTGGCACAGCAATACGTTTAACAAACTAAATAAAAAAATATTGGCTTGACACGGTCATATTAAAACTTCCTCAGAGACCACAAACTGCTAAAAGCCCATATCAATAAAAAGTCGAATATAATCGTGCCCTAAACCCTCCTGCCAGGGACCTTCTTTAAATAGTCACAAGTCTTCGCTTGCATTGGTGCCTTGCTTAGTGTGTAACCCCTCCTCCAATAAGTTCATCCAATCCTCTGCAGTTTCCCTTTAATAAAGTCACCTTCCACTTTTTCTCTTGTTTGTTAAACATATTGCTGTGCCAGTAAAATATTTTAAGTACCCTGCTGCATCTTGCTGGAACTTTTTGGAGAGTGTTTGGAGAGGTTACACCCTTGGGCTAACCGATCGTTATGGTCCATTTAGCCCCCCAAAGCATTAAGGGAGGCAACATGGAGCTCATTATATCATCTTCATTCTATGAATACTTATACTTATACTTCCATGTGATAGCTACATCCCAACATTATTACACAATTGTACATATATTTTCTTTGTAGATTGCCAGCTGCATCCCCATATTGTTTGTAGTTGTATATTTGGTTTATTCGGGTGACTAATAAGCAAGGTCTCCTCGGGAAGCTAGCACCAATAATCTGCTATAATTTAAGCAAAAGTTAATACCTTATTAAAATGTATTCTTGTGCTGGTGTTGGGAATGTTTTACATTTTTGGATATGTTGTTGTGAGTTGGCAACCACTCTTCAAACCTTGTATGAAAAGTTCTAAATAAATTGGGGCACTTTCCCCACTTGTGATTTGGAAAGACTACAACTTGTCTCTTACAACCCTTGGGCAAACAGAGACAATTAGATAGCTTAAAAAAACAAGTCTTATTAATGAAATAAGACGTAGCTATATATTGAGAAGCCATTGGAAATTCCATGCCTTTACATGCATATACATGCGGGATCAATTAGTCTTCCACTCACGCCCAGTGGATGTCTTTCTCTGCACAGTTACACCCATTCAGTGATCCACATGCAGATAAAAACTATGAATCTCATTTATCTGGACTTTCTACATTAGGCATATTCTTTACTCATCATTGGCCGTCTCCTTCCATGAGTCTACTGCTGTCAGAGTTTGACAATGAAATGTTTCCAACATACCTCTGTTGTAGTCCTTAGACACACACGTTTGTTTTCTTTGTTTTGGACACTACAGACACAAAGATGCTGATACATGACCTCTTCATCTCTAATCCCCTCTCACACTTCTAGCACTACCTAGCTGTCCCCCTCTGATACAGCTACTCCAGCTTTTTTATGTTTCGGTGGACTACAATTCTCCTACACTCCCAGACTCACTTTAACCCCTTAAGGACACATGACGTGTGTGACACGTCATGATTCCCTTTTATTCCAGAAGTTTGGTCCTTAAGGGGTTAAAGGCGGCAGTGTAGGCATCCTTCTCTCCCAGCAATGTACCTTTCAACCTATCCTCCCTTTCCCTGACCTATCCTTTACTTCCTTTGAAGTTCACACTGTCTGCATATTTAAGCCAACTCCTTTAAGAATTGGCATCATCTATCACCCCCCCCCCCCTCCCGTTCATCCTAGGCTATTCATTAAACACTTTCCTTCCTGCTTACCCCACTTTCTCTCCTCTAGCACTCCTTCCCTCATACTTGGAGACTTTAACATCCCAATCCACAACCTCAACTGCCCTGATGCCTCCCATCTGCCCTCTGTAACCTCCTCCTTCGGCCTCACACAGTGGTCTACTTCAGAAATTCATACAGCAGGAAACACTCTTGACCTTATCTTCACCAATCTCTGTACCACCTCTAATCTCTCCATTGTTCAATTGCCTTTATCTGACCACCATCTGCTGAACTTTGACATGGGAATATCCCATACCCAAATCTCAGCACCCTCAACTCACCAATCTCGCAGAAACCTCCACAGCCTTGATCTCCAGCATTTCTCCACCAAACTCAAAACTCTCCTTTTACCCATCTCAAATCTCAATTGCCCTAACTCTGCAACCTCACTCTACAACTTCACTCTCTCCTCTCAACTAGACATCATGGCACCTCCTACATTTAAACACAGCTAGTGTTCCCATTTACAACCCTGGCACACCAGGATAACCCGATATCTCCAAAAATGTCCCAGAACTGCAGAACGTTGTTGGAGAAAGTCTCACCCTGCACCTGATTTCAACCACCATAAATGTATGCTGCACTCCTACACTCTGGCTCTTTCCTCTGCAAAAGTAAATAACTTCAACACCCTCATAAACACACTGTCTTGCCAACTCAAATGCCTATTTCACACTTTTAATGCTCTCCTTTGCCCTGTTGTTCCCCCTTCTCCTACCACCCTGTCTGCCTCAAACTTTGCAACTCACTTCACTGAAAAGATTTCTATAATCAGAGAAGAGATCCCTAATCTCTCTCCCTCCCCTTCCAATACATCACCCAACCCCACTTACTCCACTGTTCTATGCTCATTCGCACCTACTACAACAGAAGAGGTTTCCTCTCTGCTCCGGTCGTCCCGCCCCACCACCTGTTCCCTCGATCCTATTCCCTCATTTCTCATCTGCACTCTGTCTCCCACTCTTGCTCTTCCTCTCACTAAAGTTTTTAATCTATCCCTTTCCTCCCAAAGCCCAACCTCAACCTCAACCCCAACTACCACCCTAAATCGCTACTGCCGTTTGCCTCCAAGGTTCTTGAGAGAGTTGTATATGCGAGCTTGACAGACTTCCTCTAATCCAACTCTTTGCTTGACCCGCTTCAGTCTGGATTCCGCACTCGTCACTCTGTTGAAACAGCTGTGATCAAAGTATCCAACGATTTAATCGATGCTAAATCTCGCGGCCATTACTCTATCCTAATTCTCCTTGATCTTTCTGCTGCCTTTGACACTGTTGATCATCAACAGCTTCTTCTCATTCTCCATAATCTCAGGTCTACAAGATACTGCTCTCTCCTAGTGCTCCTCCAACCTGTCCTAACGCTTTTTCAGTGTTTCTTTCTCTGTGTCATGGTTCTCACCGCAACATCCAGACTGCCAGACGAGGTCGCCCCAGAAGTGCCCAATAAGGGATTTGATCCTGGGTACTTTGCGGTCCTAGGCCTGCTGTTTCTC
The DNA here is from genome assembly GCF_036172605.1 of Pelobates fuscus. NCBI lineage: Eukaryota > Metazoa > Chordata > Amphibia > Anura > Pelobatidae > Pelobates > Pelobates fuscus. The sequence goes on along the minus strand of NC_086319.1, from coordinate 22,620,923 downwards.
CTCTGAGCCACCATACATCTCAAGTAATAGCCTGAAGTTTGGATCTTGCCTGTATCCAGCACTGGGGGTTGGAATTTACCTGAGACTGCTCCTGTCACTCATGGTTCACCTGTGGCTGATCACTGATTAGACAGGTATAAGACACTGCCTCTCCCTGAGGACAGTGTCAGTTCATTGACTCTGGTTCTCGTATTGCTGTTTTGTGTTCCAGTGTTCTCCTGTTGATTCCTGACCTTGGCTTGTTATTTCGTGTATCCTGACCTCTGGCATCCTCTGACCTTGGCTCTCTACTCTTAATCCTGATTTCTGGCACCCAATAACCTTTGATTCTCCTGTTTATGTCCATATCTGTACTGCGACTTGGAGCATCATCCTGCACAGCCCCTGTGCACAGACTCACAGGCCAGGTGAGTTCTTACCTGATCACCTTGGCCAGTGTTTAATTGCAAGGGTGAGCATATATCTGCGCTGCAGACTCCCAACTAAGGTAAGCCGTGACACTCTGGCTCTGCCTCTTCTCCCTAAACCCCTCTCTGTTGGTGTCCTCCAAGGTTCAGTCTCCATCTATACTGCCTCCCTTGGTAAACTCATCAGCTCCTTTGGTTTCCATTATCATTTATATGCAGATGACACGCAAATCTATCTGTCCTCTCCTGATCTCTCCCCGCTCATCTTGACTCATGTCTCTGACTGCCTCGCCGCGATTTCCAATTGGATGGCTGCTCACTTCCTTAAACTCAACCCTTCCAAAACAGAACTTATGGTGTTTCGTCCCCCAAGTGTTGTTACTCCCGTGTCTGTCTCCCTCCAAGTCAACGGTGCCACCATCACCTCTACCTAACAGGCTCGCTGCCTAGGTGTTCTTTTTGACTTCTACCTCTCCTTCACCCCTCATGTCCAGTCGATCGCCAAATCCTGCTGCTTCCATCTGTTCTTTCTCCTCTTGACTACTGTCAGCCGTACATTGACATTCCAATTAGATATAGGGCTCAATTTAAGATTCTGGTGCTTGCTTACAAGTCCCTACATAATGCTGCTCCAACCTACCTATCCTCCCTAATACACAAGTATGTCCCGTCGAGGCTCCTACGCTCTGCCAAAGGCTGACGTCTATCCTCTGTCCATACTCCCACATCTGATGCTCGCCTCCAAGATTTCTCCAGGGCTGCACCTTTTCTCTGAAACTCCCTTCCCTTCTCCGTAAGACTTTCACCCAGTCTGAACTCCTTCAAAAAATCTTTGAAAACATACTTCTCCAGGAAAGCATATCATTTAATCTGTTAGTGGATTTTCATTCCCTCCCCCCCGCCATGACTCCTCTCCTGCAACTGTCAAAAATAACCTACTAAGTTCCCAGTGAATACTTTTCTAGCAACCCATTTTATTACCCCTACTTATACCCTTTGTGTCACTGTACCTCACTCCCTCTAACATGTAAGCTCATTGAGCAGGGCCCTCAACCCCTCTGTTCCTGTACGTCCAGTTGTCTGGTTACAATTACGTGTCTGTTAGTCCACCCATTGTACAGCGCTACGGAATTTTGCTGGCGCTATATTAATAATAAAATAATAAAAATAATATCTGTCATACATTAGTGGGGAGTTACTGATTGACTTAGAGCGTCTGTGACCACTCTAAGACAATCAGCAGGACCCGCACTGCCCAGATGCTGCAGGAGACTTTTTTATTACAGAGCTTTTCAGAAAGCAGGACAGGGTGATCTAGTGCTGGAACACAGACTTTGGAGTTAAACCATTCGCAAATGATTTAATTCCTGAAGATGAGCCAGTGTTATGGACATCCTGGCACCATAACAACTTTATTTTGATGACGTTTCTATGGTGTCCAAACTGGTCCTTTAATTATAGAAAGGTATAGAAAGTGCAGGGAGGTATACAGTGTATGTATATTTTATTTATCTAACGCTAACAGGTGTACTCAGCACTTTACAGGTTACATTACAGTAGAGGGAGGTGCAGTAGGTATACAGTGTATGTATATTTTATTTATATAGTGCTAACAGGTGTACTCAGCACTTTACAGGTTACATTACACTAGAGGGAGGTACAGTAAGTGCAGTAGGTATACAGTGTATGTTTATTTTATTTATAAAGCGCTAACAGGTGTACTCAGCGCTTTACAGGTTATATTACAGTAGAGGGAGGTACAGTAAGTCCAGTAGGTATGCAGTGTATGTATATTGTATTTATATAGCGCTAACAGGTGTATTCTGCACTTTACAGGTTACATTACAGTAGAGGGAGGTACAGTAAGTGCAGTAGGTATACAGTGTATGTATATTATATTTATATAGCACTAACAGGTGTACTCAGCACTTTACGGGTTACATTACAGTAGAGGGAGGTACAGCAAGTGCAGTAGGTATACAGTGTATGTATATTTTATTTATATAGCCCTAACAGGTGTACTCAGCACTTTACAGGTTACATTACAGTAGAGGGAGGTACAGCAAGTGCAGTAGGTATACACAGGGCCGGTGCAAGGATTTTTGGCTACACAGGCGAAGATGAATTTTGCCGCCCCCCCACACACAAATAAGATGTATCTTTAGCGGTGTCTCATATCCAGCCTTTTGAAATCCCCATGTAGTGTATTGTACCCCCCTTTAGTGTGTCTTACACCCCCTTGTATGTCTCTTACAACCCCCATGTGTATCTCCTTTCCCCCCCTCAGCCCCTTTGTGTGTCTTTCTTTCCCACAGCCCTTTTCTGTGGGTCTCTCCCCTCAGCCTGTTTTTTGTGTGTCCCTCTTCCCCTCAGGCTCCTTTGTGTAACTTTTCCCTCCCAAGCCATATAGACATAGATATATAGCTACACACACACATACAGGCACATAGTCACAGAAATATGCAGGCACACAATCAAACAAACACAGCCATACAGGCACACAGTCATACAATCAACACATACAGGTACACAGACATACAGTCATACAGACACACACACACAGACATGCAGACACTGGCATATAGATAAATAAAAACACAGTTATACAAACACAGACATACAGAGACATGAAGATGCAGGCATACAGAGACATAACGAACAATGCATACAGAGACATATATACACAGACAGTCACACAAAGATATACAGAACAAGGCATACAGAGACATATGGATACAGTCATACAGCGACATACAGGCATACAGGGACATTCAGAAACACACGGACACAGTCATATAGAGACATACAGACACAGACAGACAGTCATACAGAGACATGCAGACAGGTATACAGAGCAGGGGCAGATCCAGAACCTAATCTTGGGTGGGTGGGGGGGGGGGGGGGGGGGGGGGGGGAGGTGGTAATGAGTTTTAGTGGGGTAATAGGGGCTCTAATTAAGGAGTTAAGGGCTGTAGTAGGGGGACAGGGGCTGTAGTTGAGAGTTAGGGGCTGTAATTGGGGGCTTAGGAAATGTAGTGGGGAATTGGGGCTGTAGTAGGGGGTTAGGGACTGAAGTAGGTTGATGGCTGCAAGTGGGAACAGGGGCTGTAGTGTGGGGGATATGGGCAGCAATTTGGGGGAGAGGGGCTGTAGTGGGGGAATAGGGGCTGTACTGGAGCTATGGGGTAAAAGGGAGTGGAAGGGATGTGAAGTAAGGGAGTTAGAGGCTGTAGAAGGGAGTATAGGGGCTGGGGTGGGAGCAAAGGGGCAATGTGGTTGGAAATGGGCAGTAGAGGGGGGACACAGGGGCAGTAGAGGGGGACACAGGGGCAGTATGGTGTGGGCACAGGCTGTAACGAGGGACACTGAGGCAATAAAGTGGTGTCACAGGGACAGTATGGTAGGGGGTAAATGGGAAGTAGAGGGGGGGCAGGGGCTGTTGAGGCGGGTAGAGGAAGTAGAGGGGGGAGACAGGGGCAGTAGAGGCGTGTGAAAGGGGGGCAGAGGCAGGGGCTGTAGAGGGAAATAGGAGGCGGCACAGGGGATAAAGAGGGGGGCACAAAAGCAATGGGGGGGGCATGGGCAGTATAGTGGGGACAGGGGCTGTAGAGAGGGGCATGGGCTGTAGAGGGGGCAGGGGCTATTGAGGGGCTGTAAAGGGGGCAGGGGTAGTATGATGGGGCAGGGGCTATAGAGGTGGCAGGGGTAGTATGGTGGGGGCAGGGGGGAGTATGGTGGGGGCAGGGGGGAGTATGGTGGGGGCAGGGGGGAGTATGGTGGGGCAGGGGGAGTATAGTGGGGGCAGGGGGAGTATAGTGGGGGCAGGGGGAGTATAGTGGGGGCAGGGGGAGTATAGTGGGGGCAGGGGGAGTATATTGGGGGCAGGGGGAGTATATTGGGGGCAGGGGGAGTATATTGGGGGCAGGGGGAGTATAGTGGGGGCAGGGGCTGTAAAGGGGGCAGTATGGTGGGGCAGGGTCTATAGAGGGAAATAGAAGTGCTGTAGAGGGGCACATGGGGCAGTAGAGGGGGCAGAGGCACTATGGTGGGGCAGGGGCTATAGAGGGGCTGTAAAGAGGGCAGGGGTAGTATGGTGGGGCAGTTTGGAGGGGTAGGGGCTGTAGAGGGGGCAGGGGCTATAGAGGTGTCAGGGGTAGTATGGTGGGGCAGGGGCTATAGAGGTGGCAGGGGAGTATAGTGGGGGCAGGGGCTATAGAGGTGGCAGGGGAGTATAGTGGGGGCAGGGGCCGTATGGTGGGGGCAGGGGGAGTATAGTGGGGGCAGGGGCCGTATAGTGGGGGCAGGGGCCGTATGGTGGGGGCAGGGATAGTATGGTGGGGGCAGGGGGAGTATAGTGGGGGAAGGGGGAGTATAGTGGGGGAAGGGGGAGTATAGTGGGGGCAGGGGGAGCAGGGGGAGTATAGTGGGGGAAGGGCAGTATAGTGGGGGCAGGGGCAGTATAGTGGGAGTGAGCAGTATAGTGGGGGCAGGGATAGTATAGTGGGGGCAGGGATAGTATGGTGGGGCAGGGATAGTATGGTGGGGGCAGGGATAGTATGGTGGGGGCAGGGATAGTATGGTGGGGGGCAGGGGGAGTATGGTGGGGGCAGAAGGAGTATGGTGGGGGGCAGAAGGAGTATGGTGGGGGGCAGGGGGAGTATGGTGGGGGCAGGGGGGAGTATGGTGGGGGCAGGGGGGAGTATGGTGGGGGCAGGGGGAGTATGGTGGGGGGCAGAAGGAGTATGGTGGGGGCAGGGGGGAGTATGGTGGGGGCAGGGGCTGAAGAAAGGGGCTGAAAAAAAAAACGTTTTGATTTAAAAAAAAAAAAAAAAAAATGCTACAAGTTCTTCCCCCACCCCCTCCCAGAGACTTACCTTGGTCCAGGAGGGAAAACCTTACCCCTGGTGGTCGGATGGGATGGGATGGGATGGGATGGGCTGCACTGGAGGCTGGAGGCTGGAGCTGCAATCAGGACCGCTGGGGAGTCTGGGAGCAGTAGAAGTCCCGCCCCCTTCTGACATCATCAGAGGAGGACGGCTGACTTCACTGCCAGGCTCCTGTGTGCTGGCTGCAGGGAGAGAGGTGAGATTAAAAATCCGAGTCTCCAGCCAGAGGCAGGGGATTCGGATTTTTGCGCCCCCCTCCTCTGGCGCCCTAAGGCGGCCGCCTGTGCCGCCTTATGGACGCGCCGGCCCTGGGTATACAGTGTATGTATATTTTATTTATATAGCCCTAACAGGTATACTCAGCACTTTACAGGTTACATTACAGTAGAGGGAGGTACAGTAAGTGCAGTAGGTATACAGTGTATGTACATTATATGTGTATAGCGCTAACAGGTGTACTCAGCACTTTACAGGTTACATTACAGTAGAGAAAGGTACAGTAAGTGCAGTAGGTCTACAGTGTATGTATATTTTATTTATATAGTGCTAACAGGTGTACTCAGCACTTTACAGGTTACATTACAGTAGAGGGAGGTACAGTAAGTGCAGTAGGTATACAGTGTATGTACATTATATTTGTATAGCGCTAACAGGTGTACTCAGCACTTTACAGGTTACATTACAGTAGAGGGAGGTACAGTAAGTGCAGTAGGTCTACAGTGTATGTATATTTTATTTATATAGTGCTAACAGGTGTACTCAGCACTTTACAGGTTACATTACAGTAGAGGGAGATACAGTAAGTGCAGTAGGTATACAGTGTATGTATATTTTATTTCTATAGCGCTAACAGGTGTACTCAGCACTTTACAGGTTACATTAAAGTCGAGGGAGGTACAGTAAGTGCAGTAGGTATACAGTGTATGTATATTATATTTATATAGCACTAACAGGTATACTCAGCGCTTTACAGGTTACATTACAGTAGAGGGGGGTACAGTAAGTGCAGTAGGTATACAGTGTATGTATATTTTATTTATATAGCGCTAACAGGTGTACTCAGCACTTTACAGGTTACATTACAGTAGAGGGAGGTACAGTAAGTGCAGTAGGTATACAGTGTATGTATATTTTATTTATATAGCGCTAACAGGTGTACTCAGCACGTTACAGGTTACATTACAGTAGAGGGGGGTACAGTAAGTGCAGTAGGTATACAGTGTATGTAGATTTTATTTATATAGCGCTAACAGGTGTACTCAGCACTTTACGGGTTACATTACAGTAGCGGGAGGTACAGTAAGTGCAGTAGGTATACAGTGTATGTACATTATATTTGTATAGCGCTAACAGGTGTACTCAGCACTTTACAGGTTACATTACAGTAGAGGGAGGTACAGTAAGTGCAGTAGGTATACAGTGTATGTATATTATATTTATATAGTGCTAACAGGTGTACTCAGCACTTTACAGGTTACATTACAGTAGAGGGAGGTACAGTAAGTACAGTAGGTATACAGTGTATGTATATTTTATTTATATAGCGCTAACAGGTGTACTCAGCACTTTACAGGTTACATTACAGTAGAGGGGGGTACAGTAAGTGCAGTAGGTATACAGTGTATGTAGATTTTATTTATATAGCGCTAACAGGTGTACTCAGCACTTTACAGGTTACATTACAGTAGAGGGAGGTACAGTAAGTGCAGTAGGTATACAGTGTATGTACATTATATTTGTATAGCGCTAACAGGTGTACTCAGCACTTTACAGGTTACATTACAGTAGAGGGAGGTACAGTAAGTGCAGTAGGTATACAGTGTATGTATATTATATTTATATAGTGCTAACAGGTGTACTCAGCACTTTACAGGTTACATTACAGTAGAGGGAGGTACAGTAAGTACAGTAGGTATACAGTGTATGTATATTTTATTTATATAGTGCTAACAGGTGTACTCAGCACTTTACAGGTTACATTACAGTAGAGGGGGGTACAGTAAGTGCAGTAGGTATACAGTGTATGTAGATTTTATTTATATAGCGCTAACAGGTGTACTCAGCACTTTACAGGTTACATTACAGTAGAGGGAGGTACAGTAAGTACAGTAGGTATACAGTGTATGTATATTTTATTTATATAGCGCTAACAGGTGTACTCAGCACTTTACAGGTTACATTACAGTAGAGGGGGGTACAGTAAGTGCAGTAGGTATACAGTGTATGTATATTTTATTTATATAGTGCTAACAGGTGTACTCAGCACTTTACAGGTTACATTACAGTAGAGGGAGATACAGTAAGTGCAGTAGGTATACAGTGTATGTATATTTTATTTCTATAGCGCTAACAGGTGTACTCAGCACTTTACAGGTTACATTAAAGTCGAGGGAGGTACAGTAAGTGCAGTAGGTATACAGTGTATGTATATTATATTTATATAGCACTAACAGGTATACTCAGCGCTTTACAGGTTACATTACAGTAGAGGGGGGTACAGTAAGTGCAGTAGGTATACAGTGTATGTATATTTTATTTATATAGCGCTAACAGGTGTACTCAGCACTTTACAGGTTACATTACAGTAGAGGGAGGTACAGTAAGTGCAGTAGGTATACAGTGTATGTATATTTTATTTATATAGCGCTAACAGGTGTACTCAGCACGTTACAGGTTACATTACAGTAGAGGGGGGTACAGTAAGTGCAGTAGGTATACAGTGTATGTAGATTTTATTTATATAGCGCTAACAGGTGTACTCAGCACTTTACGGGTTACATTACAGTAGCGGGAGGTACAGTAAGTGCAGTAGGTATACAGTGTATGTACATTATATTTGTATAGCGCTAACAGGTGTACTCAGCACTTTACAGGTTACATTACAGTAGAGGGAGGTACAGTAAGTGCAGTAGGTATACAGTGTATGTACATTATATTTGTATAGCGCTAACAGGTGTACTCAGCACTTTACAGGTTACATTACAGTAGAGGGAGGTACAGTAAGTGCAGTAGGTATACAGTGTATGTATATTATATTTATATAGTGCTAACAGGTGTACTCAGCACTTTACAGGTTACATTACAGTAGAGGGAGGTACAGTAAGTACAGTAGGTATACAGTGTATGTATATTTTATTTATATAGCGCTAACAGGTGTACTCAGCACTTTACAGGTTACATTACAGTAGAGGGGGGTACAGTAAGTGCAGTAGGTATACAGTGTATGTATATTTTATTTATATAGTGCTAACAGGTGTACTCAGCACTTTACAGGTTACATTACAGTAGAGGGATTTACAGTAAGTGCAGTAGGTATACAGTGTATGTATATTTTATTTATATAGTGCTAACATGTGTACTCAGCACTTTACAGGTTACATTACAGTAGAGGGAGGTACAGTAAGTGCAGTAGGTATACAGTGTATGTATATTTTATTTATATAGCGCTAACAGGTGTACTCAGCACTTTACAGGTTACATTACAGTAGAGGGAGGTACAGTAAGTGCAGTAGGTATAAGGTGTATGTATATTTTATTTATATAGTGCTAACAGGTGTACTCAGCACTTTACAGGTTACATTACAGTAGAGGGGGGTACAGTAAGTGCAGTAGGTATACAGTGTATGTAATTTTTTTATTTACATAGTGCTAACAGGTGTACTTAGCAGCTGGTACTAGTCTAATATAACATAATATATTATAATTTGATTAAACACTTCATCGTCCTTTTCTAAATGTATTACAATTTTGAGTCATGTTTAACGTATGGTGCATATACCGGCAGAAACCTTTCCATTTCACTTTGAAACTTTTGTATTTATTTTTCATTTATTTCCTTCTGATCACAAAGAAAAACTGTTTCTTGTGAACTAGAATAAACCAGGAAACGCTAAATATCTGCAATAGCTCTTGTCATCCTGATTCGGCATAAAGCGATTCACTTTATTATTTCGCCATATTTGTCTTTGGTACGTTGACATTGTCGTACTTATAATTCTGTTAAAATTGGCAGTACCAGTTAAATATAGAAACACGTCTCCCCGCGAATTTTTTAGCAAGTCATAGCCGCACATTTCCAGGTTCTGATATTAGCCAAGCAATTGTAAATAATTAAGGGTGTTATCGTATATTTCTTTACGATTTCCCAATTATACTTCCTTGTTCCTTCATGCTGCACTTTTTACAGCTATGCCAAAGGCAAAACAAATTCCTCTTCCAAGTGTGTATTTTTAATGTTACATTATCAGGCTTATTTACCAAAGTGAATTCAAAGGCAATTTTGCATTTAAAGGGATAATTTTAAATTCCCACCTCCTCTGTTTGCAGAATAAGCTACAAAAAATAAGTTGTGTTTTTTAGCTGACATCCAACACCGGTTGAATGAAGCTCCTGCTGCTGACTTCCATTGCTCTGTCTGAGATCACATGGACTTTGCGCTGTCCAATCACAGACTTCTCATTTCGCCGGCTCAGAGAGCATATGTGCGCTCTTGGACCGCCAGGGGAGGAAGTGGAGAGTAGGAAGAGGTACAAGTTAAAAAACCAACAAAAACTGTATGCAATGAAGGAAGGCAGGCAGGAGCACACGGTCAAGGAAAATCTATCTTCACTTTTGTGGCAAGTCACATGTGCCAGGAGTGTAACTATCCCCCAGCACACACTTAAAATAACTCAGTATGTGCAGTGTTTCAAGCAGAAACATACATACATACTCCTGCCACCACGACCACTTCAAATCACTAGGGAGAAGACATGGAACACGGGCGAATTGGTCTAGAGACGCTGCACACAGAGTTTATTTTTGCAGCGTTTCTGACTTACTATTTTGCTTATGTGTATATGTATCCCTCCCATGCTGGCTTTTTACATTTAAAGAAATAAAGGTCGCTTTTCACTAAAGATGGAGAATTTTACTTGAATGTGTCGTTCTGGATCCATCGTACACAGTGAGCTCGATCCCCCCTGAGCCGGCAAGTGAGAGTGGCACAAAATCCACTCATTGTGTGTGAGTTTACAAATCGTATTTGCAATTTAATCCCAATATTATCGTTTTATGTGTATGGACTGTCTGCACTATATTGTTGTTTGTTTTTTAACCCCTTAGTGACCAGATCGTTTTTCAATTTTCTTACCGTTAAGGGTCAGGGCTCTTTTTACATTTCTGCGGTGTTTGTGTTTAGCTGTAATTTTCCTCTTACACATTTACTGTACCCGCACATATTTTATATACCGTTTTTCTCGCCATTAAATGGTCTTTCTAAAGATACCATTATTTTCATCATATCATATAATTTACTATAAAATAAAATAAAATATGATACAAAACACCTTTTCTAACTTTGACCCCCCACGCATCAACAACCGCCAAAAAACACCCGTGCTAAAAAGTTTCTAAATTTTGTCCTGAGTTTAGAAATACCCAATGTTAACATGTTCTTAGCTTTTTTTTTTGCAAGTTATAGGGCAATAAGTACAAGTACCAGTTTGCTATTTCCAAACCATTTTTCTTCAAAATTAACAAAAGTTACATTGTTACACTGATATCTGTCAGGAATCCCTAAATAACCCTCATATATTTTTTAAAAGAAGACAACCTAAGGTATTAAACCTGGGGTATTTTGACTCTTTTCATGTAACCATTTTACTACCACTCTATGCCAAATAAAATAAAAAACAAAAAAACATTAATTGCTGATTTTTTGACACACATAGCAATTTAAGAATACATGTACAGAGAACTTTAATGGTTACTGCCAAAGAACACCCCAATATGTGTTCAGCAACATCTCCTGAGTACAGTGATATCACCCATGTATAGGTGTGTCGGGTTCTCTGGGGGCTAAAAGACCTTATTTGGAGGGTGCGCATTACAGTTTTCCTACTTGGAATTTTCACAGCTGGTCATCATGCACCCATGTCCTATTTGGGACATTTTTGAAGCCGGACAATGCAATTTACCCCATTAAACCATATATTTATGAAAAGTAGACACCCTAGGGTATTTCAGCTGGTGGTATTTTAAGACTTTCCATGCACTAATTCTACCACCAATCTTTGACAACCTTTTGGGTAGTCATTTTTTTTGTTATTTTTCTCTCACAATGTACTTTAGGCACGGATTCTCAATTCCTGTTATGTGTTACTGACAAGGAACACCCCAATATGCGTTCAGCAACATCCCCCGAGTACAACAGTGTCCCCAATGTACAGGCTTTATGGGTTTTTGCAAACTTACAGGGGCCAAATGTAGGGCTTTCCCCTTTTCCATGCACATTGAAATTTGTCAGATTGGTTTGCTGGGCGTATGTTGCCTTTGAGACCGTATAGCAGCCCAGGAATGAAAATTAACCCCATCATGGCATACCATTTTCAAATGTAGACAACCCAGGGTATTCAAAATGGGGTATTTTCAGTCTTTGTAGAAGCCTCTTAGTCACAAACCCTGGTCAAAATTAGTGTTTATATTTGTTTTTTTGCATTTTTTTTTACACATAAACTGCCATTTCACCAATGATATTATCAGTATAATACATTGTACTGCTCTAAAATTTTTTACTCACTTAGCTGACTTAGCTAATTTTTCCAGTATTGCTATTGTGACCTTTCATTTGTAATTCACTTTGAGTTCTCACTTAAGTGAAAATCCCTGCATGCAATTATCTTTATATGTGTTCTATGGTAATGGCTGATTTCATTTGAAAAGCATTAGTCATAATTCTGGAATCGGAACACTGTAGTTATAAATGTACAATGTTAGAACAATAAATCATGTCTTTGTTCAATCAAGCTGAAATCCACTAGGGTTATTCACCTCCAGGATTATTCACAGACACTATTATTCACTAAAATGAAGATTGCTGGGAATTCAAAATTAAGTGTTGACATTTGAATGCAGGGGTGGACTTGTGTGTAGTGTTGGTGCTTGAAATTCACTTTAGTAAATAATTCTGAGAGTTTCCCTTTAATGTATTTATTAGTTACCGTAGACATTACGTGATTGTCCAGGAAGTTTTTTGCAATCAAAACCACTTAACGTAACGAGTATCTAGTGTGGGTTTTTGTTACTAATTTAATACGAGAACTTAATTTGATCATAATAGACATAGCAGTACGTGTCTCAGTTAGTGTACCATGACCACTTGAAATAACATCTAATGAGTAAACTTTCTTTTTCCTGTTTTATCATTTATTTCAATGGAGAATTTTCCACATTAAACTGGCACAATACGTCAAAATGCCCTAAGGATTTTCTAATAGTATTTATTCATCTATTCCAGTGAACAGGCATGCTTCTTATTACTGAATAGTGGAAAATATATCTAATCTTATGTATAAATGGAGTTTAGAGAAATGTGTTACATGTCCAGAGCAGCCGTACTACAGTTACATAGTTACAAAGGCTTTTGCTCTAAAGGCAAAAAAAAAACAAAAAAAACAAAAAACAAAACGGTGTTGAAACAATTCAGTTTGAAATTCCTTCTTCACCCCAGAATGTCAGTCAGATTTATCCTTGGATCAAGAAGCTATTACCCTACACTAAAAAATTATATCTTTGAATATTCTGTTTTTGCAAGTATGCAACTAGTTGCTGGGTTTTTTTTCAATTCTTTATTTTATTCGTGCATAGTGGGAACAAACGTTTGCACAAATACGTAAACATCTTAGAACATTGGCATGGCATCAAAAACAGTGCACATTTTTTGTTTTTTGAAAGTCAAGGCATAGAATAAGTTGAGTGTAGAGCAGGCTGACACTAAAGAGAGATGACCACATATTTACAATGGTAAGCAGATGAATACACGATAGGTTTAACTAGTGCTTGGGGATATTAGACTAATGTGTCTGCTGTGGTTTCCACCGGAGGAGTGCATTAAAGTAGCCTGCAAAATGAATAATAGTGAGACAGGGTTCAATACTTAGCTGAACAAAGTTGGCTTAACACAATGCCTATGTGATACCTCAAAGGGAAACATGTTGTTGAGAACCCCGCTATTTTAATGGGCTTGCATTGGGTGTATATAAACAAAATAATATATGCTAGGCTTACTGGCTACATTGCCATATTTGGCATTAATATCTTAAAATGCAAGTGAATTAAGCAAACCAGGAAAAGTACAACAGGAGGAGTTCAGCAGTCCACTGGTACCTGCTTCACTCTGCTAAGCCTGAGGTGAGTAAGGCTGGTACATGAGTAGTCGGGTGAGGAGTCCTCGGCAGTCCAGTGGTACTCACGACAACCTTGTAGGTAGGAGCAACAGGTATCCCTGCGAAATGTAAGGTAGGTATGGGACACATGCAGCCAGTCCGCCTTAGGCCCTCAACCCAAGCCAGTCCTTGAGGCCCGCCGCCCGGCAGCAAGAATCCGCTTGGCAATATGTTGTGGCCAGTCGGTCTCGACGGGGTGTCGCGGGAGGCATTGGAACCGTGCAGGCTTGCTGGTGTGAAGCTGTGCCGTTTTCCGAATTGCTAAGTGGAGGGACCGGCCTCTGATATGGAGTTTAGTCCATAAGTGATTGCTGAGCCGTTCAAGAAATTCCCAAATGCGTTCAGGTGGCTTGGTGAGGGAGCGTTTTGGCGCCTGTCGTGCTTTGGCCGCCATCTTGGCTGGACCCCTGTAGTCCTGTTTAGCTGCATGTCTCGTCGCTTGTTGGAGCTGTGTAGGGGGGGTAATCGTCCCCTGCGAGGACCGGGATATCCCCCGCCGGTCCAGAGGGGGGTAGCGGGGCAGTCGTCAGGTTGCGCTTAGGAGCAGGTCCTATGCTGGGGGATCGTCCGCCTCCCCCAGGCCTCGGGCTCCGCTCCAGTTTAGGCTGTATGGTCGGTGCTTGTGCTCGCAGTGTGTAGCGGTGCAAGTCGGGTGTCATTCTGTTCCCCGTAAGGTCCTGCACCAGTTTTTGGGTCCCGTGTGGTGCTGGCATTGTTAATTTAGCCAGGATTGCCATGTTTCTGCCCGTTGTTGCTGGAGCTCTCATAGAGCACGTCCTGCCATGTTGGCTGTCAAGCCCCGCCCCCGCAACTAGTTGCTGTTTAAACATCTGTATGGACTCTGATAAAACCATCTCTTCAGGCAGAGAATTCCACATCCTTATTGTTCCTACGGTAAAAAAACTTCCCTTTACCTTAGACTAAATCTTCCAGTCTAAACGCATGACCTCGTGTCCTATTTATATACCGAATATACTAGAGTATAAGCCGAGTTTTTCAGCACATTTTTTGTGCTGAAAAACCCCCACTCGTCTTATACTCGAGTCAATTGTCTGTATTATGGCAATTTACATTGCCATAATACAGTCAAGGACCGGGGGCTGACAGGAAGCTGTAACTTACCTTTCCTGCAGCTCCTGTCTGCTCCCTTCTCTCTCCTCCGGTCCGTGCAGCTCCCAGGTCAGCCACCTCTGCAAGTCTTGCGAGAGCCGCGGGGTCAGAGCGTTGCCACGGGTTACCATGGCAACGCTCCGCGCGGCCGCGAGACTTGCAGAGGTAGCTGACCTGGGAGCTGCACGGACCTGAGGAGAGAGCAGGGAGCTGACAGGAGCTGCTGTGAAGGTAAGTAAGAGCTCTCTGCCAGCCCCCCTCCTACAGCCCATCCACTGGACCACCAGGAGCCCCCCTCCCTGGCCAGCTAACAAGCAGGGAGGGGGGACGAAAAAAAAAAATCAAAAAATTATAATAAAATAAAATAAATAATAATATAAGAAAAAAAATAATATTAAAATAATAATAATTAAATAATAATAAAAAAATGCCCACCCCCACCAATGCTCTGCATCACACACACACACACTGCACTCATACACACACACTGCACTCATACACACACACACTGCATACACACACTGCATACACACACACTGCATACACACACACTGCACTCATACACACACCCTGCATACACACACTGCATTCATACACACACACTGCACTCATACACACACACTGCACTCATGCACACACACTGCACTCATAATATACACACTGCATTTATACACACACACTGCACTCATACACACACTGCATTCATACACACACTGCATTCATTATATACACACACTGTAAATAAATATTCAATTAATATAATTTTTTTAGGATCTAATTTTATTTAGAAATTTACCAGTAGCTGCTGCATTTCCCACCCTAGTCTTATACTCGAGTCAATAAGTTTTCCCAGTTTATTGGGGTAAAATTAGGGGCCTCGGCTTATATTCGGGTCGGCTTATACTCGAGTATATACGGTAGTCCTGTTTGTAAATAGATTTCCACATAATGGTTTGTATTGGCCCTGGATATATGTGTATAATGTGATCATATCCCCTCTAAGGTGACGCTTTTCTGAACTAAAGATATTCAAATTTGTTAACCTTTCTTCATTGCTAAAAAGATCAATTCCTTTTGTTAATTTTGTAGTCCGTCACTGCACTTTTTCCAGTGCCATAATATCCTTCTTTAGAACAGGTGCTTAAAATTGCACAGCATATTCAATATGTGGTCTTACCAGTGATTTATAAAGAGGCAAAATGAGATTCTCATCCCGAGAATTAATGCCCTTTTTATGTATGACAATACCTTACTGGCCTTAGCCACTGTTGATTGACATTGCACATTGTTGCCTAGATTATTGTCTATAACAATTCCCAAGTCCTTCTTGCTTGTGCTTTCTTTCCCCCGAAGTGCATAACTTTTTTCTTTGAGTTTGAACACTAATCTATTGTGTTGAACTGTATCAAAAGCCTTGTCAAAATCCAAGTAGATCACATCTACTGAAACACCAAGATCTATACTTCTACTTACTTCTTCATAGAATGCAATAAGGTTAGTTTGACATGACCTGTGTTTCATAAAACAATGCTGATTTTTGGTGATAACCACGTTCTTCTCAAGGAATTCCTGAATATTATCCCTTAATAACCTTTCAAATACTTTCCCAGCCACATAAGTTAAACTCACAGGTCTATAATTTCCAGGCAAAGATTTTAAAACAGTTTTTGAATATAGGAACCACATCTACTGTCCTCCAATCCTCTGGTACAATTCCTGAAAGAAAAGAATCTTGAAAGATTAAAAACAATTGACCACTTATTTCCACACTTATCTCCTTAAGTACTCATGGATGAATACCATCAGGCCCTGGAGCCTTTTTTATAATAACGTTATTTAGTTGCTGCAGCACCTTGTCTTGAGTCATCCAATTACAATTTGCCTTCAAATTTTTTGCAGCAATCATTTGCATATCTATAGCCATAGGTTATTCCTTAATATATACCAAGGAGAAATAGTTATTTAAAATGTCTGCCTTTTCTTGGTCTTCATTAACTAACACCCCCATCCCGGTTTTCAGTGTACCTACACTTTCATTTTTAATATTTTTTTTTTAGAATTGATGTACTTAAAACATGCTTTGGGGTTGGTTTTGCTCTCTGACTATCATCTTCTCATTTTGTACTTTAGCAAATCTAACCGCCTTTTTGCACACAATTCTGGCTTTATTAAATTTTTTATTACTATTATTTTATGTTATTATTTTATCATTTATATAGCCAACAAATTCCTTAGCACCTTACTGGATTTAGGGTGGACTAACAGACACGTAATTGCAACCAGACAAATCTACACACAGGAACAGAGGGATTGAGGGCCCTGCTCAATGAGCTTACATGCTAGAGAGAGTGGGGTATAGTCATACAAAGGGCATAAGTAGAGGTAATGAAATAGGTTGCTAGAAAAGTATTAGGTTATTTTTGACAGTTGCAGGAGGAGAGTCATGGGGGCAGGAGGGGGGAGAATGAATGAAAACCCGCTAACAGTTTAAATGATATGCTTTCCTGAAGAAGTGTATTTTCAAAGATTTTTTGAAGGAGTGGAGACTGGGTTAAAGTCTAACGGAGAAGGGAAGGGAGTTCCACTGAAAAGGTGCTAGGAGGCCTCTGATTTGTCTTATTTAAAGGCTTTAAATGCCCCTTTCTTATTTTTTATTTCTTGATTCACTTTCCCACTAAGCCCCATTGGTTTAAATTTTTTCTTTTATATTTATTACCCAATGATACATACTGAGAAATGTACCTTTCTAATATTTTTTTAATGATGGTGGGGAGATGTAATTGGCTGAGAGGTAAGCTGAGTGTTCTGAAGTTGCCTGCTGAAGGCTGTAAGCTGGCAAATGGCAAACTAATCTCATCCCGGTGACCGGTGTCTATGTGTAGTGTGGAGTCAATGACTTTTTGTCTAAAATGGAAACCGGGTGCCAAATAGCACTTGCTAGCTCTTCATTTTAATAGGAAGCGAAATAAAAACATTTGGCAGCATTAATGTAATCAATGAAAACGATACTCCACTGCCCAAATAAAAATCAATAAAAAAAAAAACCTCACTGCATATTATATATACTCCCAATTAAAATATGCATTTAATCATGCAGTTTTCATTTGGGGTACTTCTAAAAAATAGCTTGTGAAAGCTGCAGATCTCTTGTCTGCAGCATTTGCAAGCTCTCCCTTCTAACCCCGCCCAGACTTTCTGTAGCTGTCCAATCACAGACTCCCCAATGCAGCACAATGAGAAGTCTTTACAAGGCAGATGTTCTGGGCAATTGCTGCCTTTTGAATTTATCTTCACTGAGCTAAACAAACCAGGAAGTAACTGGACCAGTTGTCTGATTGACAGCCAGGGTAGTGTGTAACAAGGTTCATTTATAAAAGTGTAAATTTCTATTGAAATCTGCACTTTTTGTGAAATGAAAAAAAGAGGACACCCTTTTCACACATAAACCACTTCAACAAGCGAAAGTGCTTTAGGGGTCTAGAATGTTCCTTTAACATTAAGTTTTAGAACATGGAATCTGCCAGGACACAATGTTGGCAGCCACTTTAGTAATTTGTGACTTTACGGGAATATATTGAGAAAAGTAGGAAAATGATCTGAAAATCACAGGCAAGATGTCAGATTAAGGGATATGTTTTTCCATCATAAAACTTCATAAGGTCTCATTTTGTAGTTCATGTTGGATACTATTGTTTTTATTTTTTTTATTTTTTTAAGTGAAAGCATTTATTCTATTGTAAAGCAAGGCTGCCCCTTCTTGGATGGCAACAAGAAACAGCCAGGAATGTTCAGCCCATGGATGTGACAATGGCATTTCCCCCTCCATAAATTATTTTAGACCCCCAACTGTGACCTGCCCACCTCCCATTATTGAATATCAGTCCCCACCCTATACCCCCCAGATGGGGGAATGGGGGGACTAGTGATAGGCCCATGATAACTTGTTGTGACTGGGCAACAGTAACTGCCGAGTTGCTAGTGAGCAGTGAGCAGCCACTAGCCCACCCAAGCCATGGCCGCCAGAAAGTAAGTAGTAATACAAATTAATGTTCGCTTGCAATCACAGGGACTATAATTTACGAATGTTCATTCTATGGAATGCATTTGGTCCTGACTTTGTCTACAATCTGTGTTTAGTATATTTTCTAGATCCTTTACTTTGTACAGGGCTCGGTTGTGAAAAGCACTCGTTTTAAACCAGAGACCGAACACATCCAGCCGAATGATGCAGATTTGGTTGGTTTGACCAATTTATGACCGGAAATGACTTTAGTAAATGTGAGAGTTGCTGATCCTATCATCTTAAACAAATAACGTCCAAATAACGTACGAAATCTGGCCTTTCATAAACAGACCCGTGTGGGGTAATTTCACTGAATGTCAAATGGCGAACACAGCAACAGAATGCGGTTGTCACAATTGAGCTGTTTTAAACAATTTATTTATTCACAAAAGGCAAAAATAAGTTATCCCATTCTATCAATAAAGTAATCATTTTAATATCCTGTTGCATTGATGTTTACTCTGACTTGCCTATTATTGGGTGCGACACTATGTTTTTCTTGCAATTTAAAGTAACGCTGCGGAATAAGTTGGTGCAATAATGATGTACCGAACTGTCCGCCGGCGAAAAGTTCCTGGTGAACTTAGCGTGTTTGCGTTCGCCACGGCGGGCGGACACATGCGCAGTTCGATCCGCCCCCTATTCGTCATCATTGGGCAAACTTTGACCCTGTGCCTCTCGGTCAGCAGACACATTCCAGCCAATCAGCAGCACTCCCTCCCTTCCACACCCTCCAACCTCCCTCCCAGCATCCATTTTCGATTCATTCGGAAGATGCATGCTTAGTGAGAGGAGGGAAAGTTTAGCTGCTGCTGATTAGATAGGGAAATTGATAGCTAGGCTAGGGTATTCAGTGTCCACTACAATCCTGAAGGACTCATCTGATCTCTGCTATAAGGACAGCACCCCAAAAAGCCCTTTTTAGGGCTAGAACATCAGGCTGTTTTTTTTTCTGTGTAATGTAATTGCAGGTGCCTGCCTGCCAGCTTCTGTGTGAGGTTCACATTGGATACTGTGCCCACTTGCCCAGTGCCACCACTCATATCTGTTTTTACAATAGGTTAAGCTTTAGATTTAAAATAAATATTTTTTTTTCACTGTAATAGAAGTGCAGTTAGTTGTCTGCAAGCGTCTGGGTGTCAGGCCTACTTCAGCGTGTGCTCTGCAGACCTGTGCCAGCGTGCTTTGACAGTTGCCAATCATATCTGGTGTCTCTTTAGCGTGCTTTTACAAAGAAAAAAGGTTTCCAGTGTAAGCTAATAGCAGCCAGTCAGTGTCCTTCAAGCGGCTCTGTCAGGCCTTCCTTCAGCGTGTGCCCTGCACAACCCTGCCAGCGTACTTTGACAGTTGCCACTCATATCTGGTGTCTCTATAGCGTGCTTTTAAAACCAAAATTTGTTTTTCACTGTTATAGATTGAATAGCAGTTACTTGTCTTCAAGCGGGTGTGTCAGGCCTACAGTGTGTGCTCTGCAGAACTGTTCAAGTGCACATTGCCAATCATATCTGGCGTCTCTACAGCGTGCTTTTACAAAGAAAAAAGGTTTCTAGTGTAAGCTAATAGCAGCCAGTCAGTGTCCTTCAAGCGGCTCTGTCAGTCCTTCCTTCAGCGTGTGCTCTCCAGAACTGTTCCAGTGCACATTGCCAATCATATCTGGTGTCTCTATAGCGTGCTTTTAAAACCAAAATTTGTTTTTCACTGTTATAGATTGAATAGCAGTTACTTGTCTTCAAGCGGGTGTGTCAGGCCTACAGTGTGTGCTCTGCAGAACTGTTCAAGTGCACATTGCCAATCATATCTGGTGTCTCTATAGCGTGCTTTTACAAAGAAAAAAGGTTTCTAGTGTAAGCTAATAGCAGCCAGTCAGTGTCCTTCAAGCGGCTCTGTCAGTCCTTCCTTCAGCGTGTGCTCTCCAGAACTGTTCCAGTGCACATTGCCAATCATATCTGGTGTCTCTATAGCGTGCTTTTAAAACCAAATTTTTTTTTCACTGTTATAGATTGAATAGCAGTTACTTGTCTTCAAGCAGGTGTGTCAGGCCTACAGTGTGTGCTCTGCAGAACTGTTCAAGTGCACATTGCCAATCATATCTGGTGTCTCTATAGCGTGCTTTTACAAAGAAAAAAGGTTTCTAGTGTAAACTAATAGCAGCCAGTCAGTGTCCTTCAAGCGGCTCTGTCAGTCCTTCCTTCAGCGTGTGCTCTCCAGAACTGTTCCAGTGCACATTGCCAATCATATCTGGTGTCTCTATAGCGTGCTTTTAAAACCAAAATTTTTTTTCACTGTTATAGATTGAATAGCAGTTACTTGTCTTCAAGCGGGTGTGTCAGGCCTACGGTGTGTGCTCTGCAGAACTGTTCAAGTGCACATTGCCAATCATATCTGGTGTCTCTATAGCGTGCTTTTACAAAGAAAAAAGGTTTCTAGTGTAAGCTAATAGCAGCCAGTCAGTGTCCTTCAAGCGGCTCTGTCAGTCCTTCCTTCAGCGTGTGCTCTCCAGAACTGTTCCAGTGCACATTGCCAATCATATCTGGTGTCTCTATAGCGTGCTTTTAAAACCAAAATTTGTTTTTCACTGTTATAGATTGAATAGCAGTTACTTGTCTTCAAGCGGGTGTGTCAGGCCTACAGTGTGTGCTCTGCAGAACTGTTCAAGTGCACATTGCCAATCATATCTGGTGTCTCTATAGCGTGCTTTTACAAAGAAAAAAGGTTTCTAGTGTAAGCTAATAGCAGCCAGTCAGTGTCCTTCAAGCGGCTCTGTCAGTCCTTCCTTCAGCGTGTGCTCTCCAGAACTGTTCCAGTGCACATTGCCAATCATATCTGGTGTCTCTATAGCGTGCTTTTAAAACCAAAATTTGTTTTTCACTGTTATAGATTGAATAGCAGTTACTTGTCTTCAAGCGGGTTTGTCAGGCCTACAGTGTGTGCTCTGCAGAACTGTTCAAGTGCACATTGCCAATCATATCTGGTGTCTCTATAGCGTGCTTTTACAAAGAAAAAAGGTTTCTAGTGTAAGCTAATAGCAGCCAGTCAGTGTCCTTCAAGCGGCTCTGTCAGTCCTTCCTTCAGCGTGTGCTCTCCAGAACTGTTCCAGTGCACATTGCCAATCATATCTGGTGTCTCTATAGCGTGCTTTTAAAACCAAAATTTTTTTTCACTGTTATAGATTGAATAGCAGTTACTTGTCTTCAAGCGGGTGTGTCAGGCCTACAGTGTGTGCTCTGCAGAACTGTTCAAGTGCACATTGCCAATCATATCTGGTGTCTCTATAGCGTGCTTTTACAAAGAAAAAAGGTTTCTAGTGTAAGCTAATAGCAGCCAGTCAGTGTCCTTCAAGCGGCTCTGTCAGTCCTTCCTTCAGCGTGTGCTCTCCAGAACTGTTCCAGTGCACATTGCCAATCATATCTGGTGTCTCTATAGCGTGCTTTTAAAACCAAAAATTTTTTTCACTGTTATAGATTGAATAGCAGTTACTTGTCTTCAAGCAGGTGTGTCAGGCCTACAGTGTGTGCTCTGCAGAACTGTTCAAGTGCACATTGCCAATCATATCTGGTGTCTCTATAGCGTGCTTTTACAAAGAAAAAAGGTTTCCAGTGTAAGCTAATAGCAGCCAGTCAGTGTCCTTAAAGCGGCTCTGTCAGTCCTTCCTTCAGCGTGTGCTCTCCAGAACTGTTCCAGTGCACATTGCCAATCATATCTGGTGTCTCTATAGCGTGCTTTTAAAACCAAAATTTGTTTTTCACTGTTATAGATTGAATAGCAGTTACTTGTCTTCAAGCGGGTGTGTCAGGCCTACAGTGTGTGCTCTGCAGAACTGTTCAAGTGCACATTGCCAATCATATCTGGTGTCTCTATAGCGTGCTTTTACAAAGAAAAAAGGTTTCTAGTGTAAACTAATAGCAGCCAGTCAGTGTCCTTCAAGCAGCTCTGTCAGTCCTTCCTTCAGCGTGTGCTCTCCAGAACTGTTCCAGTGCACATTGCCAATCATATCTGGTGTCTCTATAGCGTGCTTTTAAAACCAAAATTTGTTTTTCACTGTTATAGATTGAATAGCAGTTACTTGTCTTCAAGCGGGTGTGTCAGGCCTACAGTGTGTGCTCTGCAGAACTGTTCAAGTGCACATTGCCAATCATATCTGGTGTCTCTATAGCGTGCTTTTACAAAGAAAAAAGGTTTCTAGTGTAAGCTAATAGCAGCCAGTCAGTGTCCTTCAAGCGGCTCTGTCAGTCCTTCCTTCAGCGTGTGCTCTCCAGAACTGTTCCAGTGCACATTGCCAATCATATCTGGTGTCTCTATAGCGTGCTTTTAA
The DNA here is from genome assembly GCF_036172605.1 of Pelobates fuscus. Classification (NCBI taxonomy): domain Eukaryota; kingdom Metazoa; phylum Chordata; class Amphibia; order Anura; family Pelobatidae; genus Pelobates; species Pelobates fuscus. The sequence continues at coordinate 22,597,941 of NC_086319.1, read as the reverse complement.
AACCAAAATTTTTTTTCACTGTTATAGATTGAATAGCAGTTACTTGTCTTCAAGCGGGTGTGTCAGGCCTACAGTGTGTGCTCTGCAGAACTGTTCAAGTGCACATTGCCAATCATATCTGGTGTCTCTATAGGTGCTTTTACAAAGAAAAAAGGTTTCTAGTGTAAGCTAATAGCAGCCAGTCAGTGTCCTTCAAGCGGCTCTGTCAGTCCTTCCTTCAGCGTGTGCTCTCCAGAACTGTTCCAGTGCACATTGCCAATCATATCTGGTGTCTCTATAGCGTGCTTTTAAAACCAAAATTTGTTTTTCACTGTTATAGATTGAATAGCAGTTACTTGTCTTCAAGCGGGTGTGTCAGGCCTACAGTGTGTGCTCTGCAGAACTGTTACAGTTAACATTGCCAATCATATCTGGTCTCACAGTAGCTTGCACGCATAGTACCACTAATCCCCAAAAAAATGACAGGCAGAGGCAGGCCACCCCGCAGGGGCCGTCGTGGTCGTGGTGCTGTGATTCCCTTTTGCCCTAGAATAATGCCACGTACCCTGAACTTGAAAAGTTCTGAGGGCATAGTTGACTGGCTAACACAGGACACACAATCTTGTACAGCCTCCGCTCGGAACCTTGACGCACCATCATCCTCCAGCTTAGCTTCAGGCACCTCTCAAGATACCACTCACCCGCCTGCTGCCACCACCAAATCTAGCACCACAGCCGCTTTACTTGGTATGTCAGAGGAGTTATTCACACACCCGTTTGAAGAAATGAGTGATGCGCAACCATTATTGCTAGAGGATGTAGATAACAGGGATATGTCTCAGGCAGGCAGCATTAAACACATGGAGGTACGGTGTGATGATGATGATGTTGTACCCGCTGCTGCTTCCTTTTCTGAGTTGTCAGATCCAAGCGAAGCGGTTGATGATGACGATGCGCCCATGGATGTCACGTGGGTGCCCGCTCGGCATAAGAAGAACAGGGCGAAAGTTCAGATGGGGAGACAGAGAGGAGGAGGAGACGAGTTGGAAGCAGGGGGGGTCGTCGCAAGGAGCTAGTGGCACAGTCAGACAGCATGCATCGGCACCCGGGGTCAGCCCGACAGCACGCCAATCAACGCATGCTGTGTCCACCACCAGAATGGTGTCATTGCAGAGCTCAGCAGTGTGGCATTTTTTTTGTGTGTCTGCCTCTGACAACAGCGATGCCATTTGCAACCTGTGCCAAAGGAAACTGAGTCGTGGGAGGTCCAACACCCACCTAGGTACAACTGCTTTGCGTAGGCACATGATCTCACATCACAAACGCCTATGGGATCAACACATGAGTACAAGCAGCACGCCTACTCTAAGCCGCCATCCTCCTCCTGGTCCAGCATCTTCAGCCACGTCAACCACTGCTGTCCTCCTTGCCCCCTCTCAACCATCCGCCACTCCGTCTCCTGCCTTGAGCAGTTCCCGCTCATCTGCCCACAGTCATGTGTCTGTCAAGGACATGTTTGAGCGTAAGAAGCCAATGTCACCAAGTCACCCCCTTGCCCAGCGTCTGACAGCTGGCTTGTCCGAACTATTAGCTTTTACCATACAATCTGGTTGAGTCTGGGACGTTCAAAAAATTTGTAGCTATTGGGACACCGCAGTGGAAGGTACCCGGCCGGAATTTCTTTTCACAAAAGGCAATCCCCAACTTGTACTTGATTGTGCAAAAGGAAGTCATGGCATGTCTGGCACACAGTGTTGGGGCAAGGGTCCATCTGACCACTGATACCTGGTCTGCAAAGCATGGTCAGGGCAGGTATATCACCTATACTGCGCATTGGGTAAACCTGCTGACGGCTGACAAACAAGGAATGCGTGGCATTGCAGAGGAGTTGGTGACACCGCCACGAATTGCAGGCAGTCCTGCTGCCACCTCCTCTACTCCTCCTACTCCATCCTCTTCCATAACCTCCTCGGCTGAGTCCTCTTGTGCTGCTGCGTCTTGCTCCACATCAACGGCAACCCCCCAGCTCCCCAGGTACTATTCCACATCCCGGATACGGCAGTGTCACGCCGTCTTGGGTTTGACTTGCTTGAAAGCAGAGAGTCACACCGGACAAGCACTCCTGTCCGCCCTGAACGCACAGGTGGAAAAGTGGCTGACTCCGCAGCAACTGGATATCGGCAAAGTGGTGTGTGACAACGGAAAAAATTTGATAGCGGCATTGAAGTTGGGCAAGTTGACACATGTGCCGTGCATGGCACATGTGTGTAATCTGATCGTACAACGCTTTGTGCATAAGTACACAGGCTTACAGGACGTCCTGAAGCAGGCCAGGAAGGTGTGTGGCCATTTCAGGCGTTCCTACACGGCCATGGCTCACTTTGCCGATATCCAGCGGCAAAACAACATGCCAGTGAGGCGCTTGATTTGCGACAGCCCTACACGTTGGAATTCAACACTCCTAATGTTCGACCGCCTGCTCCAACAAGAAAAAGCTGTTAATGAATATTTGTATGACCGGGGTGCTAGGACAGCCTCTGGGGAGCTGGGAATTCTTTTGCCACGTTACTGGACGCTCATGCGCAATGCCTGTAGGCTCATGCGTCCTTTTGAGGAGGTGACAAACCTAGTCAGTCGCAACGAAGGCACCATCAGCGACATCATACCATTTGTTTTCTTCCTGGAGCGTGCCCTGCGAAAAGTGCTGGATCAGGCTGTAGATGAGCGTGAAGAGGAAGAGGAAGAGTTGTGGTCACCATCACCACCAGAAACAGCCTTATCAGCATCTCTTGCTGGACCTGCGGCAACGCTGGAAGAGGATTGTGAGGAAGAGGAGTCAGAGGAGGATTGTAGCTTTGAGGAGGAGGAGGAGGAGCAAGACCAAACACAACAGGAATCCCAGGGTGCTCGTTGTCACCTATCTGGTACCCGTGGTGTTGTACGTGGCTGGGGGGAAGAACATACCTTCAATGACATCAGTGAGGAGGAGTAACGGGAAATGAGTAGCTCGGCATCCAACCTTGTGCAAATGGGGTCTTTCATGCTGTCCTGCCTGTTGAGGGACCCTCGCATAAAAAGGAACAAAAACCAAAGTATATACACTAAAGAACTGTACACGTATACTGTGGATAGCCCCAGGTGAACTTCACAACCACCTATAAGAATATATAGCCAAAAAACAAAGTGGAAACCACCCAGAATACGTATAAATGTAATAATAAAATAGGACAACCTGATGTAGATCAAATGTCCTTAAATCGAATCTGTGTGAAAATTAGAATAGCTAACATAGCGTAAAAAAGTATATATAAATGTTTGGTATAGGTGAGATTAGGAATACACTCACAAACAAACGATAATTCAGGCCTTTCACCCTCTCAGGGGTTATGTGATGAGTGCAGATATCCTCCAACACGATATATGTAAATGTAAAAAAATGCAATATAGTGAAGTAAGTTAAGAATTTACAAAATCACATTTATTCATTGCACTTACAAGATAGCAGCATAAAAAGGCATCTCTCCATATACATATGGAACTCCTGGTAGTAGTAATAGAGTGTCCACAGGGCCGGCGCCACATGTAAGGCGACCTAGGCAGCCGCCTAGGGCGCAACTTACCAGGGGGCGCCGGATCCCTGTCCCGGTGCACCTCCTCATGCTGCGCCGCCTGAGCGCTTTAACAAGCCCCAGGCGGCGCAGCACTGCTGCATGGAGGGCGGCCGGGTTTCAGTGACCGGCAGGAGGGAAGCGCAGAGCGCTCCCTCCTGCCGGTCTCTCCATGTAGCGTGGCCGGGCGGCGCGGAACCCGGGACAGGAACCTCTGTTTCCTGTACCCGGCCGCCGGCGGACTGAAGGGAAGCGCTCACTGAGTGAGCACTTCCTGTCAGTCCGCCGGCGGCCGGGTACAGGAAACAGAGGTTCCTGTCCCGGGTTCCGCGCTGCCCGGCCACACTACATGGGCAGGAGGGGAGGGTAAGGACCACTATGGGAGGGGGGGGGGGAATAACGGACCACTATGGGAGGGGGGGTGGGGGGGGGAATAACGGACCACTATGGGATGGGGGGTGGGGAATAACGGACCACTAGGGGGGGGAATAACGGACCACTAGGGGAGGGGAGGGAATTACGGACCACTAGGGGAGGGAGGGAGGGGGGGTTGGATAAGGACCGGGGGGGGGGGTGGATAAGGACCATGAGGGGGGGAAAGGACCACTAGGGGAGGGGAGGGAGGTAAGGACCACTGGGGGTGGGTAAGGACCAGGGGGGGGGCTAAGGACCAGGGGGGTAAGGACCATGAGGGGGGGAAAGGACCACTAGGTGAGGGGAGGGAGGATAAGGACCACTAGGGGAGGGAGGGAGAGGGGGGGATAAGGACCACTGGGGGGGGTAAGGACCAGGGGGGGTAAGGACCACTAGGGGAGGGGAGGGAGGATAAGGACCACTCGGGGAGGGAGGGAGAGGGGGGATAAGGACCACTGGGGGTGGGTAAGGACCAGGGGGGGTAAGGACCACTAGGGGGGTAAGGATCATGAGGGGGGGTAAGGACCACTAGGGGAGGGGAGGGAGGATAAGGACCACTAGGGGAGGGAGGGAGAGGGGGGGATAAGGACCACTAGGGGAGGGAGGGGGTGGATAAGGACCACTGGGGTGGGTAAGGACCACTGGGGGGGGGGTAAGGACCACTAACGGAGGGGAGGGAGGATAAGGACCACTAGGGGAGGGAGGGAGAGGGGGGGATAAGGACCACTAGGGGAGGGAGGGGGTGGATAAGGACCCCTGGGGGTGGGTAAGGACCAGGGGGGTAAGAACCACTGGGGGGGGTAAGGACCACTAGGGGAGGGGAGAGTAAGGACCACTAGAGGAGGGGGAGGAAGGACCACTAGGGGTGGGGAGGGAGGGTAAGGACTACTACGGGAGGGGAGGAGGGAGGAAGGACCACTAGGGGAGGGGAGGGGAGGGTAAGGACCACTAGGGGAGGGGTGAGTCAGGACCACTGGGGGAGGGGGGTGAAGGAACACAGGAGGAACAGGGGTGGGAAGGTAAGGACCACTGAGGGAGGAGGAGGGGAGGTCCACTAGGTGTTTGGGAGAGGGAGGACCACTAAGGAGGGGAAGGACCACCAAAGAGGGGTAAGGAGGGAGGACTACTAAGGAGAGGGAAGGAGGGTAAGGACCACTAAGGGGGGGGGGATTACCACTAAGGGGGTGGTGGGAGTAGGGGAAGGTCTACTAAGGGGTTTAAGAGAGGGAGGACCACTAAGGGGGGGAGAGGGGAGTGAGAAGACCACCAAGGGGGGACTGCAGAGGGACAGGGGGCCAAGGGAGAGCACTAAGTGAGACACACACACAGAAACATACAATGCATTCCTACTCACACACAATACATCCCTTACGTTCTCTTACATAATTAATGCACCCCTTACAGACACACACTGCATTCAATTACATACACAGAAACAAACCTTGCACCCCTTACACACACACACACACACACACACTTTTATGGGTGGGCATTGTAGGCGTATGCCCCCTGGGGGCCCAGACCTTGAGCTGTGTAAGGGGCCCTAAAAAATTGAGCTGCTTCCTGTTCGTTAATTGTTGTGAGCACTGTTAAAAACAGTCTCCAGAGAGCCTCTTCTACACCAGACCTGTGGAGCCAGACTGAGCCCATCATCAGCCTCTTGTCCTCATCTGGTGGTAAGTAGGCAATCCAATATATTATTAGTGGCACTAATCTCTAATTTAACGCACATTAAATGGATACTATAGTCACCAGAAGCACTACAGCATAATGTAGTGGTTCTGGTGTCTATAGCCTCTGCCTGTAGGCTTTTTAATGTAAACACACTGTCTTTTCAGATAAAAGACACTTTGTGAAGACTGGCGTTGGCCCATATGGCAGAGCATATGGGCGGGGCATTGTGATGTCACATGGTGGGCAGGACATATGGGGGGGGGCGGCAAAATTGTTTTTGCCTAGGGCGGCAAAAATCCTTGCACCGGCCCTGAGTGTCCACAGTGGAGGTCCAGAACCAATGGAAAGGATACAGGATCCAAACACATAAAAACAATAAACCACATATAAAAAAAGTTCGGTTATATCCAACGCGTTTCGTCCTGTCAGATGTCGGACTTCTTCAGGGATAACCTTGGGTCCATCTCCGGTGATATATATATCGTGAATAATCGTCAAAGATCCGGTGCACATGTTGTAAAACATGCGTTTCACTCGTGAGACGCAATGATCGAGCGCGAGATACTTATGAAGCATCTCGATCAGTTCCAGGTTGTAAGGCGCATGCGCGTGATAGACGCGCATGCGTCAACTCAAAAGACCGCAACCTACAAGGGACAAAAAGCAGAGAGGCGTAAAATACGCCTCAGCAAATAATATATATACAAATACCACCAACAAAGTTACACATAGGAACCAAAATACCCAAAAAGGTATTGTGGTATAATAAATGCCATATGTTGGTGAATTATGAAACATGTATATACATATATGTCACAATAAAGATACTGTATAACGAAAAAAATATATATATGTATACTTAAAAAACTATATATAAAACTGTAAAAAAGGAAAATTAGTTTAGAAATCTGACTAATATATATAATATAATATACCTCATATAAAGAGGAACACTATCATACATATAGGTAAGTAATTAATGTGTTACATGAAATAGGAAAATGAATAGAGTAAATAATTGAAATACTCATATGTAGGACAGAAAAATAGAGGCATAAATAAAATTATATTGCATAAAAAGGGACATAGCATCTCATTTGAACATTCCCAAAGAGAGCACATGAAGAAAACATAGTTAGATAAGACCTTGTAAATCAATTTCTTGGTTGAGTCCCAAATTTAGAGTTCTTAAATTAAAAATCCATAAAGCCTCCTTTCTAATTAACTCCTGCAGCTTATCTCCGCCCCTCCACCCTAATTGGACTGAGTCAATTCCGGAAACTTGTAAAGTATTCCAGAAAAATAAAGGACATGAATTGCAGTGTCTTGGTACACTGTGATCAATTTTGTTTCTCCGTATATTGTTGAAATGCTCTAATATTCTGGTATGTAATTTTCTGGATGTGCGGCCAACATATTGGGCCCCACAGCCACATTGCAATAAATAAATTACAAAAGAAGAGGAACAATGAATATAGTTCTTTATTTTATATGTTTTTTTAGTATATGTTCCCATAAAATCATAAATTTTCTTTTTTTGATGTTTGCATGTAGAGCAATGACCACAACTGTAAAACCCTTGTATTGGGACCTTAAGAAAATTATTGCAAGTAGGAGTTGTAGGTAGTAAACTAGGTGCCAATTTATTCTTTAAGTTACTTGATTTTTTATAGATTACTGTAGGGAAATCCGGTAATACATCTTTTAGGATCTCATCTCTCTTTAAGATGTACCAGTGTTTTTTGAGGATTTTTTCCACCTTCCTCGCTTGGGAATTGTATTGTGTAACAAAAGCAAATTCAAATTTGTTATTGATGTCTTTGTGTTTGTCTTTGTTTTTATTACCCCATCTAAATCTATTTTTCAGTTTTTGCTCAGCCGTTAAAGATTCTAATACATCTTCACCTTTATTTCTCAAAAATAATGACCTATCAGAATTTAATATTTCAGTTTTAGATGTCTCCATTTTTTTAACATTATACCCCTTATCTGCATATCTCTGTTGGACAATCTTGGACTGTTCCAGAAATATGTGACCATCTGTACAATTCCTTCTGAGCCGGGTGAATTGGCTCTTAGGGATGTTGGAAAGCCAAGGAGGATAGTGGGTACTAGAATATTCGATCGCTGTGTTGCAATCAGTGGGCTTAAAATAAGTTTTTGTTTTTAGCTGGTTTTGTTCTACATATATAGTTAAATCTAAGAAATTAATAGTTGAATTACTAGATACAGAAGTAAATTTCAAATTATACTCATTATCATTAACTTGACCCAGAAAGGAATTAAGAAAAAAAAAGGCTGAAGGAGAATTACCTGTACTGGGTGTCCACACTACTAGACCCCCGGTATAAGCAGAAAGTGGCGGAAATGTTACCGAATTACAACAAGTCGGAAAGGATGCAGCATTTGCAAAATAAATTAAAAAGTATGCTTTACACAGCGTATAAGGGTGATGTCACAGCACAACGGGAATCTAACAGGGGAAAAGGTGAAAGTCATCCTCCTCCTCCCACGACCACGCCGGCAAGGACAGGACGCTTTAAAGACGTGTTGTTGATGGAGGACATGCGGACCTTTTTAAGTCCTACGCATCGCCACAGCCCTTCGGGATCCACCCTCAGAGAGCGACTCGACCGACAGGTAGCAGACTACCTCGCCTTAACTGCAGATATCGACACTCTGAGGAGCGATGAACCCCTTGACTACTGGGTGTGCAGGATTGACCTGTGGCCTGAGCTATCCCAATTTGGGATAGAACTTCTGGCCTGCCCCGCTTCAAGTGTCCTGTCAGAAAGGACCTTCAGTGCAGCAGGAGGTATTGTCACTGAGAAGAGAAGTCGCCTAGGTCAAAAAAGTCTAGATTACCTCACCTTTATTAAGATGAATGAGGGATGGATCCCGAAGGGACTGACACTGGGTGATACATTCGATTAAAAAAGGCCTGATGAGATGAGCTGCCTGGGGCTAAAAATGGTCCACACGCTGCTGTATTTTAGCTCTGAAGGAGAAGACGCTTAGCTTAGTCAGGTTGCTACTTTGTTACTTAGAAGCTAGACTTAGGCTGGGATAGAACTTTTGATTTCCACTTTTATTTCGCAAAGTTTTACAGCCTAGTTAGGCATCCACTTTTCTACCAATATCTAGACTTAGGCTGAGCTCGTATTTTGTTTTGTTTTTACAATACAAGGGGTTGGGAATAAGTGGGCATCTGAGTCCTGGCTGGATGGGAGACATTCCCTGCATCTGAGAGACAGGGGCAGGCAGCTCCTGTGTCTCTGGGGAAAGCTCACAAACTAGCAACTTCATACTATTGTAACTTTGTATCTTTCCCTAATAGCACTAATCTGGTACCTTAGTGTTCTATCAATAAGCACTAACAGATCGTCCCAGCTACTTTGTCTACATTATTTTTGTATAAGCAATCCACTACCTTTGTAATTTGGGGCTGACTACTACTCAGTTAAATCGACCTACTTGGGTATCTTTACATACAGGGGGAAGTTTTCCAATTCTATTATGACTTCATTGTTTTTCCCCCACACTGTATGCCTTTGATCCCGATTTATCTCACCAGTGCAGTCAGCATCCCCACGGTTTACCATATACTCCAGGGAAGGACACCCTGGGGTCTGGGGTATCCCCCCCAGAATATACAGTTGGGCTACATTTTATGCAGACACTCTGACACTATAGGGTTGATCTGTGTTCTGGTGCTTTATACATTTAGGTAGATACTCTTTTACCGTATGCTAGTATGAGCAAATAGCCTCTAGGGGTTGTGGTACAGTACTCTCTACAGTGATCTGTCCAGTACCCCCCCATCATCAGTACAGCCATATGGACCAACCCCCACTCCTATACCCCATGATTTTTTTTTAGTCTCTGTACGTTTTTCTATTAAAGATTTATTATTTTCCTTACTCTGTACATCTATTACTCTCATAGGCGTGCGCACAGGGTGTGCCGGGTGTGCCTGGGCACACCCTAATCCCCGTGGCACGCACTATGGATTGACTCTTACAGGAACAGCGTTCCTGCACTTTTCTTTTAGCAGGAACGTTGTTCCTGCAGGCACTCAGCGCCCCAAATGCCCCCTTCCTCCCCGTGTTCCCCTGTCATGGGGGGGAAAGAGGTGATGGATCCCCCCTCTCTCCATATCAGCCGCGGCGAGGGAGCTGTGTGCTCTCTGCTCTCTCTCGCCGCGCGCTGTCTGCAGATGCCGGAGCCGGAATATGACGTCATATTCCGGCTCCCAGCTACAGCAGACAGCCCGCGCGGCGAGAGGGAGCAGAGAGCACACAGCTCCCTCGCCGCGGCTGATATGGAGAGAGGCACCCTCCCCACTGCACCCCAGGGACAAGTCCACACCAGCTCTCCAGGTAAGGAGGCTGGGTGGACATTTTTTTATTAAAAAAAAAATACATTTGTGACAGTGTGTGTCTGTGAATGTGTGTGTGTATGTGTGTCTGTGAATGTGAGTGAGTGTGTCTGTGAATGTGTGTGAATGTGAGTGTGTGTCTGTGAGTGTGTGTGTGTGTGTGTCTGTGAATGTGTGTGTGTGTCTGTGAATGTGTGTGTGTCTGTATGTGTGTCTGTGAATGTGTGTGTGTATGTCTGTGAATGTGAGTGTGTCTGTGAATGTGTGTGTGTGTGTGTGTCTGTGAATGTGTGTGTGTGTGTCAGTGTATGTGTGTCTGTGAATGTATGAGTGTGTGTCTGTGAATGTGTCTGTGAGTGTGCATGTGTGTGTACACATGTATGTGTATATATGTGTGTGTACGCATGTATGTATATATGTATGTGTAAATGTGTGTGTGTGTGTATATATATATATATATATATATATATATATATACACACACACACACACACACACACACACACGAGTGTATATTATTTTTTTTGGGGGGGTGGGAATCTTGGGAGAGTTCCTACACATTATTCCACAGGACTTGTACCCTCCTGATCTCCCCTGTCGGCTCACACAGAACCGGCGCTATCTGAGTGCCGGCTCTGCTCTAAGCCTCCATGGGCCGGCAGGGAGATCAAAGATCTACCTCACCGGCCCACAGCAGCATGGAGGGAGGCAGGAGAGGACCCAGGGAGCTCTAGACAGCAGCTCCGCTAGGTTCCTCTCGCGATATCTGAGCGTTGCCACAGCAACGCTCAGATCTTGCGAGAGCTAACTCTAGCCCCGCAGGCTAGAGTTCACTCTCCACTGGACCACCAGGGATGGCACATGGCAGCAAGGATCCCCCCTCCCTACATAAGGTCAGAAGGGAGGGGGGATATTTACTAATCTGCCCCCACCTCCACAATCCCTCCAAACATACAGCACACACACATACAGCACCTACAAACATACAGCGCACACACACAGCACCCTCACACACAGCACACTCACACATACAGTACACTAACCGCACCCTCACAAACACACACAGCACCTTTACAAACACACAACACCCTTACACACAGCACACTAACAGCACCCTCACAAACACACACACACACACACACACACAAACCGCACCCTCACAAATACATGACACTCACACAAACAGCACCCTCACACCACAAACAAACACAAACACCCTCACACACAAACAGCACCCTCACAAACACACACACACAAACTGCACCCTCACAAATACACGACACTCACACAAACAGCACCCTCACACCACAAACAAACACAAACACCCTCACACACAAACAGCACCCTCACAAACACACACACACAAAAACCCGCACCCACACATTACACTAACAGCACCCTCACCCACACATTACACTAACAGCACCCTCACACACACATTACACTAACAGCACCCTCACACACACATCACACTAACAGCACTTGCACACACACACACACACACACACAGCAGTGTATGTATGTGTGTGTGTGTGTGTGTGTGTGTATATATATATACACACACATACATGCAACGTGTGTTTGTGCTTTAGGGTGCACACCCTAATGCAATAGGCTGCGCACGCCTATGATTACTCTGCACACCAAGGGAGTGAATACCCTATTATGGGCACACCCTCAGTCGAGTGTGTTCTGGTAGATGGATTTTGCTTTCATCTCCGAACACCTCAATTCTTGGGATTTATTCTATTTTCTAATACTTATTGCGTTGGGGTAAGCCCTTTAGTTGTTGCCCATTTAGTCCTTGCCTTGGCTCCAGAGTTGGACCTTTCTAGCTCTATAGCCATCTTCCTTTTCCTAATATAGCTCTGAATGACGTTTGACTTGCGTGACTTATCCGCCACCAACTAGGGTTCAAGCCGCCATGTTTTAGGGCACTTTCTGCATCAAAGCACTTTCAAACATCAATTTTTCTGGCCCAGCGGCTGCAACAATACCAAATTTTTCAGGCATGTGTACATGCCTAATTTTTAGGCCCACTGGTGCAGCACTGTGGCTTCAAAAACCAAACCAAAAAAAAATCCTCCAAGATGGCACCAATATACCAGTGGTCTAAGCATCTTCCCACCTTGGCCTAAAAAGGGGAGGTGATTCCACAATTAAAAATCGCTGCCATTTACACGTCCACTGATAGGAGACGCGGAAGGTATTAAACTGATATGAACAATACTAAACTCACCACTCCTATCTGGTGGCACATTAGCTTGCCCGCGCAGTGCCCCAAATTTCAAGTAAGAGGACCGACCAAGCATCTTCTTCCATCTCCCTGTTACATAAATCAATGCCATATCCATAGAAATTGTACATAATATCCAGGAGAGTTTTACAGGGCCAAATCTTGTCGCCTGTTGAAAGAGGTGACCTTGCTCGGGTCCCAGGTGTGCGGTTCCTAAAATGGCTGCCATATACACGTCCACTGATAGGAGACGCGGAAGGTATTAAACTGATATGAACATTTACTAAACTCACCACTCCGAGTGCTGTTATTTATTTAATTTTTTTGTGGTGAGGCTTTACAGGACAGAGTGCTTCTCCACGGGACATGTGAACTCGCGGGCAGCTGGCTCATCAAGGAACCAGAGCAGCTTTAACGAGCAGCTTGAACGGTGTCCCAATAGCTTGCATTTAAAAACCTGTTAAATGTTATAATAACATCAGATTGCTTTGCAGCAGGATATCCTTCCAGAAGAGATGTATTTGACAAAATGTTGTAATACCTTTAGTAAAAATGAGTGAAAAAATAAATCACAAGCAGGGTACAAATGGCTAATTAAAGCTAAGGATTTCAGGATTAACCATGTTTTAGAGAAGGAGATCCCACCAAAAAAAAAAAAAAAAACCCTTGTTCGATTCTAGAAACCTGGTGTGTATGGTAATCTGACCCAGGTCAATGAGGCAAAACTGCAGATGGAGGAAACATGCAAACTCACAAGTTACATTAGCACCACCACTCAAAAAACACTGAATAAACAGACGCAGAACTGTAGCCGTCTCTATATTTTAAAGTAAATGAAGTCATACAATTCACCACCCTCATTTTCTAAAAGGGGAAAAATTACTATGGGTCACTTTACCACCAGTGAAGTTCAGCCCACCCCCGGCTCCAACCAATTGACTGAAATCCTCCAAGATGGCACCAATCATGTCGCCTGTTGAAAGAGGTGACCTTGCTCGGGTCCCAGGTGTGCGGTTCCTAAAATGGCTGCCATATACACGTCCACTGATAGGAGATGCGGAAGGTATTAAACTGATATGAACATTTACTAAACTCACCACTCCGAGTGCTGTTATTTATTTAATTTTTTTGTGGTGAGGCTTTACAGGACAGAGTGCTTCTCCACGGGACATGTTAACTCACGGGCAGCTGGCTCATCAAGGAACCAGAGCAGCTTGAACGAGGTGACCTTGCTCGGGTCCCAGGTGTGCGGTTCCTAAAATGGCTGCCATATACATGTCCACTGATAGGAGACGCGGAAGGTATTAAACTGATATGAACAATACTCCACTCCTATCAGTAGGTCCGTCCCATTGTGATTTATGCCCCCCACCCACCGCGCAGGGATGGGGGCCGGGGGGAGGAAAGTAGGCCCCCCCATTGTGATTTATGGCCCCCACCCACCGCGCAGGGGTGGGGGCCGAGGGGGGGAGGACAGTAGGTCCCCCCATTGTGATTTATGGCCCCCACCCACCGTGCAGGGGTTGGGGAGGACAGTAACTCCCCCCAGTGTGTATCATGGGCTTTGAGGACAGGTGTCAATCCATACCTGCCAAGTGACCCTATGTAGGGGGAACAGTCCCTATTCTGCTCTGTGTCAGTGTGTATCATGGTCTCTGTGGACGGGGAACAGTCTCTATTCTGCTCTGTGTCAGTGTGTATCATGGTCTCTGTGGACGGGGAACAGTCTCTATTCTGCTCTGTGTCAGTGTGTATCATGGTCTCTGTGGACAGGGAACAGTCTATATTCTGTGTCAGTGTGTATCAGGGGTTTTGAGGACAGGTGTCAATCCATATCTGCCAAGTGACCCTATGTAGGAGGAACAGTCCCTATTCTGCTCTGTGTCAGTGTGTATCAGGGGTTTTGAGGACAGGTGTCAATCCATATCTGCCAAGTGACCCTATGTAGGGGGAACAGTCTCTATTCTGCTCTGTGTCAGTGTGTATCAGGGGCTTTGAGGACAGGTGTCAATCCATACCTGCCAAGTGACCCTATGTAAGGGGAACAGTCTCTATTCTGCTCTGTGTCAGTGTGTATCATGGTCTCTGTGGACGGGGAACAGTCTCTATTCTGCTCTGTGTCAGTGTGTATCATGGACTCTGTGGACAGGGAACAGTCTCTATTCTGCTCTGTGTCAGTGTGTATCAGGGGCTTTGAGGACAGATGTCAATCCATACCTGCCAAGTGACCCTATGTAGGGGGAACAGTCTCTATTCTGCTCTGTCAGTGTGTATCATGGTCTCTGTGGACGGGGAACAGTCTCTATTCTGCTCTGTGTCAGTGTGTATCATGGTCTCTGTGGACAGGGAATAGTCTCTATTCTGCTCTGTGTCAGTGTGTATCAGGGGCTTTGAGGACAGGTGTCAATCCATACCTGCCAAGCAGGGCCGGACTGGGGAAAAAATTCGGCCCGGGCATTTTTTATTCACAGCGGCCCACTGAAAAAGGGGGCGGGGCCAGATAGGGTGTGTTTTGTCATCCCCAATGACAAGCACGCCCCATCTCAAAGTGAGCATGTTGGTTCAATGCTCTTCCAGGGCATGAGAAAAGGGCCCTGTATTTGTTCTGCACAGTGCAAGCAAATGTAATAACATGCTTGCGTTGTGTTTGCTTTAAACTTGTCTCAGGGGTTTCCATAATTGGGATACTCACGGTATCCCATTTATGGAGACACTATGTGTTTGCTTAAATGGAATCTAGTGTGTGCATAGGGTATCCAGAGTGTGTATGTCAGAAATGTAGTGTGTGTGTAGGTGGTGCAGCATCTGTGTGTAGGGGATCTAGTGTGTGTGAAGGAGTGCGTATAGGAGATCTAGTGAGTGTGTGTGTGAGTGGTGCAGCGTGTTTGGGGGCTGCTGTGTGTGTGAGGGGTGTAGTGTGCATTTGTGAGGAGTATAGTGTGTGTGGGAAGGTGCTGTGTGTGTGAGGGTGCAGTATGTGTGTGTGAGGGCGCTGTGCGTGTGGGCGCTGTGTGTTAGGGTGCTGTGCGAAGGTGATGTGTGTGTGTTAGGGTGCTGTGTGAGGGTTCTGTGTGTGTTAGGGTGCTATGTGAGTGAGGGTGCTGTGTGAGAGCTAGGGTGCTGTTTGTGCTAGGGTTCTGTTTGAGCTAGGGTGCTGGGTGAGTATGTTAGGGTGCTGGGTGAGTACGTTAGGGTGCTGGGTGAGTACGTTAGGGTGCTGGGTGAGTATGTTAGGGTGCTGGGTGAGTGTTAGGGTGCTGGGTGAGTGTTAGGGTGCTGGGTGAGTGTTAGGGTGCTGTGTGAGTGTTAGGGTGCTGTGTGAGTATGTTAGGGTGCTGGGTGAGTATGTTAGGGTGCTGTGTGAGTATGTTAGGGTGCTGTGTGAGTATGTTAGGGTGCTGGGTGAGTATGTTAGGGCGCTGGGTGAGTGATAGGGTGCTGTGTGAGTGTTAGGGTGCTGTGTGAGTATGTTAGGGTGCTGTGTGAGTGTTAGTCTGCTGGGTGAGTGTTAGTCTGCTGGGTGAGTGATAGGGTGCTGTGTGAGCATGTTAGGGTGCTGTGTGAGCATGTTAGGGTGCTGTGTGAGCATGTTAGGGTGCTGTGTGAGTGTTAGGGTGCTGTGTGAGTATGTTAGGGTGCTGTGTGAGTATGTTAGGGTGATGGGTGAATGTTAGGGTGCTGTGTGAGTGTTAGGGTGCTGGGTGAGTGTGTTAGGGTGCTGGGTGAATGTTAGGGTGCTGTGTGAGTATGTTAGGGTGATGGGTGAATGTTAGGGTGCTGTGTGAGTGTTAGGGTGCTGTGTGAGTATGTTAGGGTGCTGTGTGAGTATGTTAGGGTGCTGTGTGAGTATGTTAGGGTGATGGGTGAATGTTAGGGTGCTGTGTGAGTGTTAGGGTGCTGGGTGAGTATGTTAGGGTGCTGGGTGAGTATGTTAGGGTGATGGATGAATGTTAGGGTGCTGTGTGAGTGTTAGGGTGCTGGGTGAGTGTGTTAGGGTGCTGGGTGAGTGTGTTAGGGTGCTGGGTGAGTGATAGGGTGCTGTGTGAGCATGTTAGGGTGCTGTGTGAGTATGTTAGGGTGCTGTGTGAGTATGTTAGGGTGATGGGTGAATGTTAGGGTGCTGTGTGAGTGTTAGGGTGCTGGGTGAGTGTGTTAGGGTGCTGGGTGAGTGTGTTAGGGTGCTGGGTGAGTGTGTTAGGGTGCTGGGTGAGTGATAGGGTGCTGTGTGAGCATGTTAGGGTGCTGTGTGAGTATGTTAGGGTGCTGTGTGAGTATGTTAGGGTGATGGGTGAATGTTAGGGTGCTGTGTGAGTGTTAGGGTGCTGTGTGAGTATGTTAGGGTGATGGGTGAATGTTAGGGTGCTGGGTGAGTATGTTAGGGTGCTGGGTGAGTATGTTAGGGTGCTGGGTGAGTATGTTAGGGTGATGGGTGAATGTTAGGGTGCTGTGTGAGTGTTAGGGTGCTGTGTGAGTGTTAGGGTGCTGTGTGAGTATGTTAGGGTGCTGTGTGAGTGTTAGTCTGCTGGGTGAGTGTTAGTCTGCTGGGTGAGTGATAGGGTGCTGTGTGAGCATGTTAGGGTGCTGTGTGAGTGTTAGGGTGCTGTGTGAGTGTTAGGGTGCTGTGTGAGTATGTTAGGGTGCTGTGTGAGTGTTAGTCTGCTGGGTGAGTGTTAGTCTGCTGGGTGAGTGATAGGGTGCTGTGTGAGCATGTTAGGGTGCTGTGTGAGTGTTAGGGTGCTGTGTGAGTATGTTAGGGTGCTGTGTGAGTATGTTAGGGTGATGGGTGAATGTTAGGGTGCTGTGTGAGTGTTAGGGTGCTGGGTGAGTATGTTAGGGTGCTGGGTGAGTATGTTAGGGTGATGGGTGAATGTTAGGGTGCTGTGTGAGTGTTAGGGTGCTGGGTGAGTGTGTTAGGGTGCTGGGTGAGTGTGTTAGGGTGCTGGGTGAGTGATAGGGTGCTGTGTGAGCATGTTAGGGTGCTGTGTGAGTATGTTAGGGTGCTGTGTGAGTATGTTAGGGTGATGGGTGAATGTTAGGGTGCTGTGTGAGTGTTAGGGTGCTGTGTGAGTATGTTAGGGTGCTGTGTGAGTATGTTAGGGTGCTGGGTGAGTATGTTAGGGTGATGGGTGAATGTTAGGGTGCTGTGTGAGTGTTAGGGTGCTGTGTGAGTGTTAGGGTGCTGTGTGAGTATGTTAGGGTGCTGTGTGAGTGTTAGTCTGCTGGGTGAGTGATAGGGTGCTGTGTGAGCATGTTAGGGTGCTGTGTGAGTGTTAGGGTGCTGTGTGAGTGTTAGGGTGCTGTGTGAGTATGTTAGGGTGCTGTGTGAGTGTTAGTCTGCTGGGTGAGTGTTTGTCTGCTGGGTGAGTGATAGGGTGCTGTGTGAGCATGTTAGGGTGCTGTGTGAGTGTTAGGGTGCTGTGTGAGTATGTTAGGGTGCTGTGTGAGTATGTTAGGGTGATGGGTGAATGTTAGGGTGCTGTGTGAGTGTTAGGGTGCTGGGTGAGTATGTTAGGGTGCTGGGTGAGTATGTTAGGGTGCTGTGTGAGTGTTAGGGTGCTGGGTGAGTGTGTTAGGGTGCTGGGTGAGTGTGTTAGGGTGCTGGGTGAGTGATAGGGTGCTGTGTGAGCATGTTAGGGTGCTGTGTGAGCATGTTAGGGTGCTGTGTGAGTATGTTAGGGTGCTGTGTGAGTGTTAGGGTGCTGTGTGAGTGTTAGGGTGCTGTGTGAGTATGTTAGGGTGCTGTGTGAGTATGTTAGGGTGCTGTGTGAGTATGTTAGGGTGATGGGTGAATGTTAGGGTGCTGTGTGAGTGTTAGGGTGCTGGGTGAGTATGTTAGGGTGCTGTGTGAGTATGTTAGCGTGATGGGTGAATGTTAGGGTGATGGGTGAATGTTAGGGTGCTGTGTGAGTGTTAGGGTGCTGTGTGAGTATGTTAGGGTGATGGGTGAATGTTAGGGTGCTGTGTGAGTGTTAGGGTGCTGTGTGAGTATGTTAGGGTGCTGTGTGAGTATGTTAGGGTGATGGGTGAATGTTAGGGTGCTGTGTGAGTGTTAGGGTGCTGTGTGAGTATGTTAGGGTGCTGTGTGAGTGTTAGGGTGCTGGGTGAGGGTGATGTGTGTGTTTGCAAGGATTGTGTATTGGGGAGGCAGGTAAATGCCAATATTGAGTTGTTTTTTTTTTAATAAAAATAAATAGATTATATCCCCCCCCCCCTTTCCTTCTTACCTGTAGCCTGGAAGGGGGGGGGGAGCGCTGACATCCATCCCTGGTGGTCCTCGTGGTAAGTGAACTCTAGCCTTCGGGCTAGAGTTCACTCTCGCGAGACCGGGCCGGTTGCCATGGCAACGGCCCGGATCTCGCGAGAGAAACTCGGCGGAGCTGCAAGTTAGAGCTCCGCCGGGTCCGCTTCACCAGGCTGGCTCCCTCCCTCTCTCTCCCATCCGGCGGCCGCATTTAAGAGCATGTGGGCCGGTGAGGGAGATCTTCGATCTCCCCACCGGCCCTTCATGCAACACAGCGGGGCCGGCGCTCGGATAGCGCCGGCCCTGCATAGACCGGCTGGATCTCCCCGGCCTCGGCCCGTGGCCATCGCGGCCCACCGGGCATTTGCCCGGTTTGCCCGATGGCCAGTCCGGGCCTGCTGCCAAGTGACCCTATGTAGGGGGAACAGTCTCTATTCTGCTCTGTGTCAGTGTGTATCATGGTCTCTGTGGACGGGGAACAGTCTCTATTCTGCTCTGTGTCAGCGTGTATCATGGTCTCTGTGGACAGGGAACAGTCTCTATTCTGCTCTGTGTCAGTGTGTATCAGGGGCTTTGAGGACAGGTGTCAATCCATATCTGCCAAGTGACCCTAAGTAGGGGGAACAGTCCCTATTCTGCTCTGTGTCAGTGTGTATCAGGGGTTTTGAGGACAGGTGTCAATCCATATCTGCCAAGTGACCCTATGTAGGGGGAACAGTCCATATTATGCTCTGTGTCAGTGTGTATCAGGGGCTTTGAGGACAGGTGTCAATCCATATCTGCCAAGTGACCCTATGTAGGGGGAACAGTCCCTATTCTGCTCTGTGTGAGTAGGAGGAACGGGAAATGAGTAGCTCGGCATCCAACCTTGTGCAAATGGGGTCTTTCATGCTGTCGTGCCTGTTGAGGGACCCTCGTATAAAAAGGCTGAAGGAGAACAACCTGTGCTGGGTGTCCACGCTACTAGACCCCCGGTCTCTATTCTGCTCTGTGTCAGTGTGTATCAGGGGTTTTGAGGACAGGTGTCAATCCATATCTGCCAAGTGACCCTATGTAGGAGGAACATTCCCTATTCTGCTCTGTGTCAGTGTGTATCAGGGGTTTTGAGGACAGGTGTCAATCCATATCTGCCAAGTGACCCTATGTAGGGGGAACAGTCCCTATTCTGCTCTGTGTCAGTGTGTATCAGGGGTTTTGAGGACAGGTGTCAATCCATATCTGCCAAGTGACCATATGTAGGGGGAACGGTCCCTATTCTGCTCTGTGTCAGTGTGTATCAGGGGTTTTGAGGACAGGTGTCAATCCATATCTGCCAAGTGACCCTATGTAGGGGGAACAGTCTCTATTCTGCTCTGTGTCAGTGTGTATCAGGCATTATTAGGATAGGTGTCAATCCATATCTGCCAAGTGACCCTATGTAGGGGGAACTTTATTCAGATTCAAAAATTACAATTCCAGGAAAAATTTAACAAACATTTACAAGAACATGTTATGCACATCATAGAAACAACGTGAACCTCTTTAAAGCCACAAACTTAAGACAAAAAATACGTACACACAATGTGTAAGGGTTTGAAAGAATATTCTGAATCCTTACATGTTTACTTTATCGTTTGTTTGATTTTTGTGAACCATATATAAACTACAAGCAGCGTGAAAACTATAAAAACTCAAGTGGCCATGCTGATCAAATTAAATAGTATGCTTTACACAGCGTATAAGGGTGATGTCACAGCACAACGGGAATCTAACAGGGGAAGAGGTGAAAGTCATCCTCCCCCTCCCACGACCCCGCCATATCTGCCAAGTGACCCTATGTAGGGGTAACAGTCTCTATTCTGCTCTGTGTCACTGTGTATCATGGTCTCTGAGGACGGGGAACAGTCTCTATTCTGCTCTGTGTCAGTGTGTATCAGGGGCTTTGAGGACAGGTGTCAATGTTAGGTGATTTCTGCCCTTTATGGATTAAAAGCAGACTCTGCATCAACTGTGTAATTTTCCATGGGAGTTTTGCCATGCATCCCCCTCCGGCATGCCACAGTCCAGGTGTTAGTCCCCTTGAAACTACTTTTCCATCACTTTTGTGGCCAGAAAGAGTCCCTGTTGGTTTTAAAATTCGCCTGCCCATTGAAGTCAATGGCGGTTCGCGCGGTTCGCCGGTTCGCAAACATTTGCGGAAGTTCGCGTTCGCCGTTCGCGAACCGAAAATTTCGGGTTCGCGACAACACTATGGTGCAATATAAATGCCAATAATAATAATAATTATGGATGGTCAGAATTCTACTTTGCTGTCAGGAGAAGCAATCACTGGATTGGATAACAGGTAGCACATTTCGTTGCTTACTTCCGAGGAGTTATTTTTAGTAAGATACAAGTGATACATGTGACCATTTATAACATATGAATAAAAAAAAAATGAAAATGATACTCCCCTTTGTATTTTGTGTGATTTCAACTAAAACTATTTATAGAGAAAAAAAAAATTCCCTTTTTTTTTTTTTAAACTTAATTTGCTTTTTATTTAAGAGCTGAAATGAGGTCACTAGGGCTAAACTGGCGTGCCAGAAAATATAGGACAAAAATATAATATTTCTCTTACGTCTCATAAATAGATTGAATCCTGGGGGCTTTTATGGTTGCAGTGTCTGAAAGTGAAGGTTATTCTCTGAATACTATTTTTATTTTTTGTTTCCATTCCATGATTAGTTTATACGTGTGACTTCTCCCCAATTAGGTGACAGTATTATCAATTTTTTTTCAATTATGCAGTATAAAAAAAAAAAAAGAAAAAGAAAAACAATCATATGGAAGTATATATAACATGCAAGATCCAGTGCATTCACTCATTCACTAAACAGCAACTACAAAGCTCGTAGAATGCAATAGTAAAAAAAAACAAAAAACACCTGACTTAAAAAAATAATGGGGATTTAGTTAAAGTATATGATCATATATTGCGTGAGCCTGCACAACGTCAATGTACCCAATTATTTTTTAGCAAAAATTAATTATTTCACCCCTCATGTGTAATATTTTTATTCCTCATTCTCGGGTCCTCTATCAGAGACCTGGGAGTTTAAAGGTTCTGCGCAGTATAAGAGCTGTTCCTAGAACTGCACTCTTCTGGACAGTGATCTCCCTGTCACGCAGCCTGCCGGGTTCGCTACTGCCAGAGAGCGGTATGGGTCCCGGCGCACAGCGCTGCGGCGGCATTCCCATACATCAAGGGAATATTCCCATATTCTGTGCAGGTGTTTCAGTATACAATCCCAATATTTATATTTTATATATAATATATATATATATATATATATATATATATATATATATGAAATTAAAATAAATAAATAAATATATATATATATATATAAACATACAAATAATAAATACTTTTTTAAAAAATCAATCCTTTCAATTTTGTTTATATGCCTAACATTCATATTTATCGATTTTGTCTGAAATATTTTCAGTTAAAGATTTTCATGATAATTCACTTTTTGTTGCTTTTCACTTTGTTTTTATTTGCTTAATCACTATGACTTTTTTTTTTTTTTTTTTAATTGGGCAAAGTTCCAGAGTTGAAATTAGGTTAGTAGGGCAATACTGACGTGTCAGCAAACATGTTACAAAAAAAAAAAAAATGTATCTCTCCTGAGCTTCTAAAATAGAATGAATTCTATGCGGTTTTGTGGTTTCACAATCTGAAAGAGCTTCAAACCTGATTTTCGATCTTCTTTCAGAACAACAGCAAAACCAAATCTGAGAAAGGCTGAACTTGATAGGTCTCTTTTCAACCTATATAACTATGGAACGTGAATATTATTCTCAGAATACTTTTTTCACGTTTTCCATCCCATTGCTTTATCTCATTGAAGTGGTCTGGGTGCAGTGTCCCTGTCACACTTAGTCCTGTAATGTAAGTCATTGCAGTTTTAGGGAAACTGCAATAATCACCTTGCAGGACCAAGACTGCCTCTAGTGGCTGTCAGTCAGACATTCACTCGAGTCACTTCCTAGATGCCAATGGACTCTAGGTCTTCTAAATGAAGCTGCATTTGCTCATGCTCTGCATTAGGAAATCTACTGTCTTGAAAATGCCTCTTGTAAAGCAGAGAGGCAATGCTTTCCTATGAGGTGGGCGTAATGTGCTTGTAGCACTCGCCACGCATGTGCGTTAGGCTCACCCATCAGATGATGTCGAAGGAGGAGGCGGAGCACCGCACCAATGCCAAGGGACATCAGCGCTGAAATTGAGTACATTTGAGTAAGTGACATGCCGGGGAGGGGGAAGACGCTATAGTGTTAGAAATACAAATTTGGCCTTCCCAGACTAAGCTTTGCCTAAAATGTATCATCCAGTCCTGTTCTCCCATTGTTTTCACAAGGTTTGAAAAATTTTCTGGTATGTGGACTGAAACACTGATGATTGTTCAAGTGTGACTTAACACAATAGAGAGTATTTACACTTATTATGAAACCCTCTGGAGTGCAGTTCTTTGGAGTCATATATTCAAGGCTGGAAGTCGCAGCGAGGCAGGAATACGACGGGCCCCCGGTGAATATTTTTTACTATCTGCATGTATTTCCAGTACTTTTTTTATTAAAATCATGATGTGATAAATCTGCACTCAAATCATACTTTTAAGCTTTGCCTCTTCATAAAAAAAATAAATCTTATTGTATCTCATTTGATATTTTGTTTGTATATTCATTTTTATATATATATATATATATGTGATATCTTTTTTAAATATCTTAATATTTTAAAATAGTTATTTTAAAAGCTTTTCCAAAAATGTTAAAATGAGGTCTAGTCCTTTTCTATGCCTAGTAGATAGTAGTAATAGGTTGATGTAAGAAGGAGTTCACTTTTATATAATATATGTTTTCTAACCACTGACTAGACTTTTTTTGTTCACTTTCTTTTATGGTGGAGAAAAAAATTCTTAAAGTTAATTTCTTAAAATAGTGCAATAAATCTATTTAGGGAGAGGGTCAATATGCTTATAGCCTTCTGCCGTATAAAATGCGAAGTAAAATGCGAGTAAAGTAAGGGTTGCCAGACAAAGAAGATGCCCTGACGCGTTTCTTCACAGATTGTTCTTAACCAGGCTGAATTTAAGCAGTTATTGCCCACTGGCTGGCTGGCTGGCCACTCTCGTGTGGACCTCAGTACATGGTTGTTCCCTGCATGAAAAACATGGCTGTCATGGCTGTCCCTCTCCCTGCCTATGTATGTGCAGTCTGAGAGATTTTGCTGTGACCTGGTTGAGCAGCTATTAAGGGCACTGGAGAAAATATTCTCATGCTTCTTGGACACCCTGGAGAGACACTCTGCGCTACTTACCTCACAAGACGAGAACCGTGAGAACGGGAGGTGAGCAGGGTCCCCTCGGGCAGAGCACCTGTAACGCCACCTGTACCCCCAATGGTTGCCCATCTGGGCTGAAGTCCATTAGAGGATTGTACAGCTGCATGATGCTAAACTCTGAGCTGGTCTTATAGCTCTCTCAAATGTGAGTGATATACCATACATATTATTGTTGTATGTCCTGCACCTAGTTCTATACGCTTTGCACCATCCCTGGTTATTTTTTGCTTTTACTTCATATACTCCCACCATTTGAATTCTGGACGGTTGCCAGTTGAGAACAGACTCTAGCAATTGTGGAATATTGGCGCAACCTATATTTTGTGCATATTGTTTTCTCTAAACCTTTCAGACAAGATATCTTCAGCATTAGGAAAGCTGGTTTTAAATATACCCCTAATTAAAAAAAAAATCATAATTAAACACACTTTTTTTTACAATTAGATATATCTACTAAACAGTATTTTGTTTTTTTAATTTAGTCAGCGGATTGGCCCTTAAAATCTAATTCAAATTTCATATCCCTGCGTTCTTTCAAAACCCGGGCACTAATTTGAAAACCCAGACCTCTAAATAATTTTATAAAACAATAAAAAAATGATATTGTTCTTTAAAAGTCATTTCTATTTTTGTTCTTTTTATAACTCGTGGTGCAAGAGTACAATGTTAACACCTGTGTTTAAATATAATACAACAAGGATAGCATCAAATGTCTGTTTCTTCTAACGTTATGGAACAGAAAGCTCTCACAATAGACTATTCATCAGATGAAGAGTGGTTTTCACTTTGCCATGTTTTCCAGGTGTGTATGATGTGGCTGTCAAATACGTTAAATAGAAACCCTTATGTGCAATTACCCACATCCTTCTTAATAAGTTCTTCATTCCATATAACCTTGTGAACATTTTCATCCATTACAATGTAAAGGTTTGTCACATAAGGAAAAACTAAGCTGCGTAATCATTGCACACCTTATTAGTGCTCTGCAACTTCCAACACTCAGAGCTTTGTATTGCTATCCACATTTACACACATAAGTGACATTTTTCATAATCTTGGTGTTAGCTCAAGGACCAGGCTTTGGGTATTGGGAAAATTTATTTTTTTGTCACTTGAAAAGGATTTGAAAAATACCAGAGGGTCTTCACCCTGAATCTCTGAGCCCCTTAAAGGACCACTTTAGGCACCCAGACCACTTCAGCTTAATGAAGTGGTCTGGGTGCCAGGTCCAGCTAGGGTTAACCCATTTTTTTTATAAACATAGCAGTTTCAGAGAAACTGCTATGTTTATAAATTGGTTAAGCCTTCCCCCTAATCCTCTAGTGGCTGTCTCATTGACAGCCGCTAGAGGCGCCTGCGTGATTCTCACTGTGAAAATCACAGTGAGAGCACGCAAGCGTCCATAGGAAAGTATTCTGAATGCTTTCCTATGTGACCGGCTGAATGCGCGCGCAGCTCTTGCCGCGCGTGCGCATTCAGCCGACGGGGTGGAGAGGAGGCGGAGAGGAGGAGGAGAGCTCCCTGCCCAGCGCTGGAAAAAGGTAAGTTTTACCCCTTTTCCCCTTTCCAGAGCCGGGCGGGAGGGGGACCCTGAGGGTGAGGGCACCCGCAGGGCACTCTAGTGCCAGGAAACAAGTATGTTTTCCTGGCACTAAAGTGGTCCTTTAACCAGAAGAGGCTATGAGAAGATACAGGGATTGTAGTTCATAGAGTGGCCCTTTAAATATGAAGCAGAACCCATTGTGTTTGTTTAACAAATTGAGAGATTAGATAATCAAATTCACACCCCTATGATTATAATAATTCAATATTTCCTTATGCAAAACCTTTGTAGCTAGAGTTTCCAGACCAGGTTTTTTTTTATACAACAAACTTTCAGTATTCTGTCTGTAAGACTTTGTGTGCTTTAGGTATGATAGTAACTAACCAATCTTGGCTCTCCTTTAGAATAATATTTGTAATCATGTACTTAAAAACACACACACACACACACACACACACACACACAAAAAATAAAAAAATAAAAAATCTATGTTTACCCCCAGCAAAAACATGCATGCATTTAATTATGTTTTCTATTTTTTTGGAGCTATATCTAAAAACAGCTTGAAAATGTGCAGATCTCTTGTCTGTAGCCAAAAGTACAGTTCACACTTTGTTAAAATTGTAACTTTTCTTTTGCTCTCCACAAAGAATAGAATGTAATTAACAGAAAACAATGTGTGCAGTGCTCAGTAGATCCCCAAAAAATGTTAACTAGAGCAATAATTGCAAAAACAAAATAAAGTGATTTAACCCCTTAAGGACAGAGCTTCGGAAGCTTGTCTTTCACTTAATGACAACGGCATTTTTTGCTGTTTGCGTTCAACTGCAATTTGCATTTTACTAATTTATTGCACCGACGCATATTATATACCGTTTTTTAAAGGACAGAAAGGGCTTTAATTTGATGTAACATATATATACATAAATGCTTATTTATTATAAAAAAAAATACAGAAAGATGCAATAATAATGTGTGCTCAATTAGTGCAGGTTAAGGAAAGTAATTAAAAATAAATTCATTTAGTTGTTCTGATTTACAGAATATATAATGTGTCTGGGATTTTAAGTTTTTTTTGGTAGTTACAGGTCACAAAGCACAAGGAGTAAAATAAACTTTTAATGTGGAGCGATTTTAGAATTTGGTATGTTTGTCTTGTGAGCTTAATAGCCATAAAAGAAAACAAAATTGCCACACAAAAGTATATATTTATATAAAGTAGACACCACAGGCTATTTACCTAAGGTTGTTTTGACACTTTCTACGTAGCCATTTCACCTCCAAATATTGGAGTAAAATTTTTTTTTTGGGGGGTTTTGGCACACAAACTTATAACCTCGTCCGTCACTCGTCGTTAAGGGGTTAAACTGAATGTTTGTTATTTTAATTATACATTCCAAAGGAAATAATAGCATTAATGACTAGAATCCAGACATAAAGTAAAGCCCTCGTGGGAGGTAAATGCATGACGGGTATAACTGTGTAAATAAGCTTTTAGTAAACAAATGTGCTTCCTCCTGGGTTTAAAAAGATATAACAGGATTCCATTCATTCATTTTTATTGCAACATCCTTTAGAATCACCAGAAAAGCTAACAAACAAGGGGACTGTTTTGAAATGTTACTATTATTCCACTAGGATTCACATTATCGCCATTGTTTTGCTCATTATCTTCATTGTTTGTCATGTTCTTTTAGTACAGTGTTCTACAGCATTGATTTATTTTACAATTGTGATTGTTTTATGTAAACACGTTAATGTATTAGATATGAAAAATAAGGAAACAAACTAACACGCAGCAATCCAATCGTAGTGGTGACGAAAAATAAAATAAAATATCCCAGCAGCCTGAAGAATAAGAGGTTATTGCTCTAGTATGGGATTGACTTCTTAAAATTATGTGAATGCAAACAAAACCCCAAGTCTCCTATTAACACCTGTTTGGGTAGCATGTATATGGATCAAGTCATGAGTATGTGGTAGGCAAATGGTAATTTTAGGCAAGAAGCTTTTGGCCTACGCAGGTAGTTATTTGACCTTTAAAACACCATTTGTGTAGACAATAGCCTTTTTCCTAAGTAGTATTAAAAAAATCAGATAAAGAAGGTGTTACAAACGCTGATATGGTAGATACCTGTTCGCCTATTTCCTCCGGGTGTAGATTCGAACGGTTCCAGACGAATGCAGCATTCAAGTAGTTTCTCCCCAGCAAGTAGACAGTTACCCAAACATCAGCCTAGACTAGAAGAAGGGTACAAAATGAATAATGTTTAATGGTGCCACACTGGCTTTTATGCAAGTCCCCATGCAAGGGGCACTCCCACATGGACCTTGTTGGGGACTCCAACACAAAGTTAACTACCAATACCAATACAGTTACAAAGTGTGACACTCCCAATACAAACATATCATCCCTCCTCTCTGCCTGTGAGATAATTGAGTCAGATACTGTAATAACTCAATTAGCTCCAGGCAGAAAAAAACATATTTTTCATAAAACTTAAAAAGTACCCCAAAACACATAAAATCCCCATAAGTGTAATATCCCCTGATCTGGGTGACCAATATATCCAAAAGTCACCCAGATCAGTTCAGGGGTTTTGGTATTTTATGGAAGTCTAATTTTGACTGACTGCACACGAGGCTCCTGCCCAGAAATAGTTCCATGAGTTTAGGTTGTGCGGTCGGTCTAGTTTGGAAAGTCTCAAAAACGAACAAATGCACGAACAGTACCCCCTGGCTTGCAGCGATTGTTCCCTTAGTTCCTGGCTGTTCGGAAAAAGGAAGCAGGCGTTCGTATAGTTTGACCAGTGTTCGGGTAGTCGAGTGTCCGATTTTAGTTCCAGACACTCGACGACTAAGTCCTGCTGCCTCCTTTCGTGTGAACAAGATGGCCGCCCTTTTCTCCTGCACATGGCGTTCGACTATACTAATGGCGGCCACACAGGGAGAGCACCTAATCGACTGTTCTCTTTGAAGTTAATGAGCCAGAGGGGGTGGTCGGTGTTCGGTAGTTTCAGTTACCAAACCAATAAAAAAACCTGAATAACATGGTGGTTTCATCACAGAAAGTAACGTTATAATAGTAATAGTCTCTACTTGGCAAATATCACCGAAACCCTTAAGGAAAGAGACAAGTATTGGGTAACATTGGACAATTTACTGGGCTACCTAGTTAGGCATTAATGAGCAGGGGGCATTTTTCTGTAGAACTTGGGCATCTATTGGCAAGCAGGGGCCACTTTCTCCACTTATTAGCTAACAGGGGCCACTTTCCTGGAGCACCTTAGGCATTTATGGCCAGCAAGGGATTCCTGGTGGCGTATTTGCGATCAGGGGCAACTTTCCTTGAGAGGTTCCCAGGGACGTATTTGCCGTGAGGCAAACAAGGCATTTGCCTTGGGAGGCACTTTCCAGGAGACGGCAAAAAAATGCCACCCCAAATGCCCAGGCAAATACCTTGTTAGCAGAAAGATAAGTCCTGCGCTCACTCCCATCACTGGGCGGCAGCAATGACTACAGTACACATCAGCCCCGATATATAGTAAAAACCAAAGAAAAACCCCCCTTTCTGTCTCATTAGAGATTTTTGCCAGAAGCTCAAGGAAGCAAGGTGAATGGTTAGAGTTAGGACCCACCTGGGGGGGGGGGCTGCCTTGACGTTGGCAGGTGGGCTTATCCTCTCATGGCCATTGGAGGTAACTAAAAAAACTCAATTTGTTTTAAAAATACATAGGCATTAAGGAGAAATACCTTGTTAGCCTGGCGGTGACTAACTAAAAATTCAGGCAGGCTGGCGGCACTGGCGAGGGAGCACTGATTAGTAAGCTGTCTGCTCAGCTCCCTCGCGCACCGCAGAGTGATGCCGGGAGCCGGAATATGACGTCATATTCTGGCTTCTGACATCACTCTGTGGCGTGTGAGGGAGCTGAGCAGAGACAGCTCACTAATCAGTGCTCCCTCGCCAGCGCCGCCCGCCCGCCCGCCTGGATTTTTAGTTAGCCGCCCAACCGCCTGCCTCCCTTCCTTTTAGAAGGGACCCCAGGACCACAGGTAAAAAAAAAAATCTACCCAGCACTCGCAAAGGTAGGGAGGCTGGGTGGATTTAAACTAAAATAGAAAAAGTAATTAGTTAATGTTTAGGGAGGGGGGGAGTGGGGTAGGGAAAGGGCTGTCAGTGTGTGTATATCAGTGTTTGTCTGGCTGTCAGTGTGTGTATGTCTGTCAGTGTGTGTCTGAGTGATTGATTGTGTGTATATATGTCAGTGTGTGTCTGAGTGATTGATTGTGTGTATGTATGTCAGTGTGTGTCTGAGTGATTGTGTGTGTCTGGCTGTCAGTGTGTGTATGTCTGTCAGTGTGTTTCTGAGTGATTGTGTGTGTCTGCCTGTCAGTGTGTGTATGTCTGTCAGTTTGTGTCTGAGTGATTGTGTTTGTCTGGCTGTCAGTGTGTGTTTATGTCAGTGTGTATGTCTGGCTGTCAGTGTGTGTATGTCTGTCAGTGTGTATGTGAGTGATTGTGTGTGTATGTCTGTCAGTGTGTCTGTCACTGTGTGGCTGTCTGTCAGTGACTGAGTGTGTGTGTGTGTGTGTGTCTGTCAGTGAATATGTGTTTTTTCTGAGTGATTGTGTCTGTGAGGACAGAAATGAAATGAAACATATTTTTCATTATATACTATTATCATTTAACCCCTTAAGACCGCAGCCAAATGTACAAGTTGTGATCCAAAAAAACGTAAACAAAACCTGGCATTTGCGCTATATGTCTGTCCAACCGTAATTCACCTCTTTCATATTAAATGCACCCACACTTATTATATATCATTTTATTCAGGGGAAACAGGGCTTTCGTTTAACATCAAATATTTAGGTATGGAACATAATTTAATATGAAAAAAATATAAAAAAATGGGAGAAAATAAGAATTTTTAAAATTGTTTCTACGTGACATTTTAACTGTGAATGTCAAAATACTGTTTGCTTTTACTGCAATACAATACACATATTTGTATTCAGCGATGTCTCACGTGTAAAACAGTACCCCCTATGTACAGGTTTTATGGTGTTTTGGGAAGTTACAGGGTCAAATATAGCGTGTTACATATTTCAGTTTTCTCACATTGAAATTCGCCAGGTTGGTTACGTTGCCTTTGAGACCATATGGTAGCCCAGGAATAAGAATTACCCCCATGATGGCATACCATTTGCAAAAGTAGACAACCCAATGTATTGCAAATGGAGTATGTCCAGTCTTTTTTAGTAGCCACTTGGTCACAAACACTGGCCAAATTTAGTGTTAATATTTGAAAATGCAAAAAACTAATTTGAACGCAAATTTTGGCCAGTGCTTGTGACTAAGTGGCTACTAAAAAAGCTGAACATACCCTATTTGCAATACCCTGGGTTGTCTACTATTGCAAATGGTATGCCATCATGGGGATAATTTTCATTCCTGGGCTACCATACGGTCTCAATGGCAACCTGGCGAATTTTAATGTGAAAAAACTGAAACGCAAACCTTATATTTGACTCTGTAACTTTTGAAAACACCATAAAACCTGTACATGAGGGGTACTGTTATACTCAGGAGACTTCGCTGAACACAAATATTAGTGTTTCAAAACAGTAAAATGTATCACAACAATTATATCGTCAGTGTAAGTGCCATTTGTGTGTGAAAAATGCAAAAAATGTCACTGTCACTGACGATATCGTCGTTGTAATATATTTTACTGTTTTGAAACACTAATATTTGTGTTTAGCGAAGTATTCTGAGTAACACAGTACCCCCCATGAACAGGTTTTATGGTGTCTTGGAAAGTCACAGGGTTAAATATAGTGCTAGAAAATGTAATTCCCTGAACTTTCGGCCTGAGTTGTCAGGCAGGTCCTGCAAATTGTAATTAATAAAATGACCTAATTATGTAAAATTATTACATAAATATATACGTAGAATTATTATATATATATATGTGTGTGTATATATATATATGTGTATATATATATATGTGTATATAATTTTTTAAATTATTTTTATTTATATATAGGTATATATACGTATATACTTATGTATATAGATATATATTATTTTGTTCTACATGTATTTTGATATCAATATATATATTAATTTTAAAATACAGTTAGAATGAAATTACGCATGTTTATATATTTTTTATCTATTTATTTGTTATTATTTTTTTTTAATATATTTATATATTTTTTTATTATATATAAATATATACATATATAATGAAAATTATATATATATTTAATCAATATCATTGTACGTGTATTTTGATATTAATATATATATATATATATATAATTATGTATATATTAATATTAAAATACACGTAGTGTGTATATATATATATATATATATATATATATATACTTAGATCATATATATAATAAATATATATATGATCTAAGTATATATAATCTTATTTTTACACTGTTTTAACTTATTTTATTTTATTTCCAGGCAGCAGGGGGAGTACCTGTCATTACAGGCACTCCCCCTGCTGGCATTGACATGGACGGCTATGCCGTCCATGTGATCGCGGGGTCCTCGCAAGGACCTCGCGATCACGTGGCCCTGGGGGGCCGAAGAGGACAGAGGGGGACTTCCTGGGCTCCCAGGTAAGTCCCCCATACCGCGATCGCCTGCGTGGGATCGCCGGCGACCGGGTAAGTACAAAAGATCGCAGGACGTTCTATGCCGTCCTGCGGCGTTTAGAGCCATATAAATAAGGACGGCATAGAACGTCCTGCGGTCTTAAGGGGTTAAAGGGACACTCCAAGCACCAGTACAACATGTATTTGAGATTTTTGTTTTAATGTAGTTTATGTATTTAATGTATTAACGTTCAGGCCTAATTAATATGCTGTAATTTTTGCATGCTCAGATCTTTATAGTTTTTGCACAAACATTAAAAACATTTTTTTTTACACAATGGTGCACCATAAGCCCACCTTAGACACGCCCCATCCGTTCAGAAAGACTTGCTTATCAAATGTACGTACACAGCTCAACCACTTATATCTTACTTGTATGAACACAAACTTATGAACAATTCAAATATACAATAAGCATGGTAGAGAATTGGCAAAATAAATGCACATTTTGTGCTAAAAAACACTTTAACAGTTCTACTTTTTCCAGCTCTGTGATTCTGGCATGAAATTTATAATTCCATTTTTAATTCACAAATCCTGGTTTAGTAAATAAGCCCCAAAACCTCACACTGTGTTCTTCTGTAGCCTTTAAGCATCTCTACAAGAAATTTCAGATTTTATTTATAGATATTATTATCACATTGTTAATATTGCACTTATTTAATAATAGAACGTGTAAAAACAGATAATGATAGAAATAAAGGGGAGATTTAATGTATAAACTCAGAGGTGTCTCGTAATAAAATTCTTTAAATACTTTAAATGGTATATGTATTCAGAGGGACCCTCTTAATCACCAAAACCACTTTATCTCAATTAAGTGATTTGGGTGCCCAGACCCTGTCCCCTTTTTCAGACACTGTAAGTATTACTAATACAGAAACTTGGTTTGTAATGTAATGATTCTTATCTTTGGAAGTGCCAATAAGTTATTAAATATTGGAGTTATACTAGTAACTGTAACATTTTCTGGTTCACTGAATGTTTTTGATGTTGAAAATGCAATTTGATTTTATTAGTTAGCTCGTGGCACAAAGCCAATCCTAAAACAATTGCAAGAGATTAGAATTTGGGTGAAATGTCGTGCAGGATTAATTCAAAAATGGTTTATTTATTATATCACTAATAGTGGAGTCAAAGGGAACCAACGGACCTGAAAATAACAATCGTTAGTTCGGTACTATATGTTCCTGTCTGTTCACCCCTTTTGTGGTGTAAGAATTAAAGTTAAATAAATATTACTCATTTCATCGAGACTCCTCTTCTGCAGCTGCCCACTCCACCTTTGAAGATCTCCTCCGCAATCTCCTCCAATCCATTGATTCTCTATATCAGTGGTTCCCAACCCTCTTCTGAAGGCACACTTCACAGTGCAGGATTTAGGGATTACACAGTTGTGTCTACGGTGTTTTTAGAAAAAAACTAAACAAAAGACACTTTAGACCAGTGGTTCTCAAACCAGTCCTCAAGACCCATCAACAGTCCAGGTTTTGTTAGTATCTCCCTTGGAATAAAACAGGGAAATACATACATCCTGGAATGTTGGTGGGCCATGAGGACTGGTTTGAGAACCACTGCTTTAGACACACCAGGGTAATCCCTAAATCCTGGACTGGTAGGGGGTACTTGAGGACTGGGTTGGGAACCCCTGCTTCTTAAGCCTCTTCTCAAGGCACACTTCATAGTCCAGGATTTCCAGGGTGTGTCTGAGGTGTTTAGTAAACACTTTTTTTTTTAGGCACCCACAGGTAATCCGCAAAATCCTGGACTGTGAAATGTGCCTTGAGGAGAGGGCTGAGGAGCCTGCTCTATATGATCAATTGAAAATGAGCATGCAGTGCCAAATGCTGGGCTCCTCCAATTAAATGGGGCTATAAGCAGCATTTATTTTACAGACGGCGTTCTACTTTTTTGGGGGGACAAATGTATTTACACATCAGTTGGTCTTCCAAGTAACGGAATATCTATCAAAAGTGTCAAAGGTGGGAAAAACTAATTGTTGCATTCCTTGTTATCATGCAAATTATCCTAATTAAAAATGAATGGCATCCACTGAATTGTTACAGGAGCAAAAAGCATGAAAAAGTTGAGTGAAATTTGATGCAATCTACTGCAGCTCTGAATCTGGAAAAAGTTGAGGTTGAGTTAATTTCCTCCGAGCTGGCGGGAGTATAAATAACAAGAACCATATTTATCTTTCACACATCCAGTTCCTTTACTCGGTTAATATTTTACCGCTTGCACTGGTAGTCTGTTCCAGGTATCGGCTATTCATTTTTTTTATAAACAAGTATTTTTTTTATTCATCACTTGAATTGATTTAACTTCAAATAGCACCCTCTTGTTCTAGAACATTGTATAAATAGAAGAATCTAAATAACCATCAAACATCACTACTACTAATGATATAGGTAAAATGAAGTGGTTTGCGTACACAGATCCTGTTCCTTGTTTCAGACACTGCAAACATTGCTGTGCCAGACATCAGCCATTAGAGGCCCCTTCTTCCTTCTGAAAATGGAAGGTTTTCACATTTAGAATCCTTCAGTGTAACGGCACAGAATGTTTCTCTTTTAGGATCATTGGATTGGCTGAGCGTGACAATGGTTGAGAGCCTGGCGTGCCTATTTGAGTAGAGTGTGTAATATTGAGATATGGAAGGGATATACACATACTCTACAAGGTTCTTCAGAAAAGCAAGCTCACATTAGAGGTAGTTCACTCACATTTAGCTGCCGTCTGGTATTTTGTACTTGGGTTAGGTGTCCGTTAGTTCCAAAAGTGAATTCATAAGGTTGTAATTTACTAGAACGTATATCCAGAATAGGGAACAGTCTGGAGGCTAAGTGAACACTGTAGACACTATAAACATTAGATCTTATTGAAGTGGTTATGGTGCCCTGGACTCCCCTGATACTCTCCCTCCATTCAGTGTTAAAACATTTTGAGCAGTTTAACACTGAATGAGGATTCCTGGCTCCAACCAGAGGTATGGTGAAAACAGAGAATACACATTTCATTCTAACCATGCTAATTCAGACTAGAAATAGACACTGGGATAGAATGAAAGATGACACTCTCAGCCATTCACAACTGCTCGTTGCTATTCAGCTTCATTAGTCCAAGCAGCACAGAGGGGATGGGCTGCTGTTGACGTTCGTTAAAAACAGTTTAATGCTGAATGGCACCAGGGGACCCCAGACACTATAACTACTTCATTTAGATTCATTGTCTACAGTGTTCCTTTAATAAGCCCATAATATGTTTAATTGTAAATGGTTCGATTTTGTAAGTTGATTGACATTCTCAGTATTTGCTTCTCTGTTTCTCTAAAATGTAATGATTGACAACGGAGTTCTGTTTTGTGGATCACGTTGTTCATTTTGCTTATATCCACTGATGTTGCACATTGCCGACATTTACTTGGCTGGCACTAGTGAAAGACTAAAAAAAAAAAATCCCCCTTCAATTTTGTGGGAGCTTGGTGCCTGTGCTGGAAACATTTGTTTTTCTGAGAGATATTTCCTGTAGCAATTTACAGAGTGATTTTCTGCTCGAATGAGCGTAGCAGAGGTGGCAAATGACCTGTAAATTTAGGGAAATTTCTCAATAATTTTACATATTCCACTTCTCACTTCATGGTATTACCATCAGTTGTAATTTAATACAATGCCTGATCTTTAAATCGTATTTAAAGTTATGCAGTCCCGGATAGGGATTATTGTCATGCATGAAATGCTTGTTTTTTACAGATATAATCCCTCCTAGACAAATGATCAGGTATCCATGACTGCTACTCTATTTATCTTCTTGACAAGTAATTAAGGCATAGACAAGCATGCCATGTCCGTAGACTAATGGCTTAACACAGTATCTTCAGTAAAGAGCAAAGAAAGGAATGAAGAAATACCAAAAGGAAAGAATAGTTAATGGACAAGACTAGCAAAGTCTAACACAAAAAATCAATATCAAGCAAACTAGAAGATCCAGGATGTCAGAGGAAAGGACAGATGATAAATGCCAATACCAAATACATAATGAAATGAAGTGCTACATGCATGGAATCAGACAGTGGTCCCAGTTTCCCTGTGTGGTGGTCCCCCTTAATCTTCAGAGTATTTATTTTTAAAATGTAGAATAAAGGTACTGTGTCTGCTAGTGAGTGAGCTAATATGTGTGTGTATCAGTGAGCTTGCCTGCAGTGAGCTTGTGTATGTGTTAGTGAGCTTGTCTGTAGTGAGAATGTGTGTGACAGTGAGCTTATCTGTAGTGAGCTTGTGTGTTTCAGCAGGCTTTTCTGCAGTGAGCTTGTGTGTGTCAGTGAGCTTGGTTCTTTCTGCTACTATCATATGGTAGGTAAGAAGATCAGTAGGTCTCACTTAATGTGGAGTTTTCTCAGTGACATGGGTGTTGCGGGGATCCAGAAACAACTGGGGCTTCAGCCTAAGGGAAAACTAAGAGGTAGAGAAATGTCATGACATTTCCCTTCCTTTTTACCTATGAACAGGGATCTCAATGAAAGCAGAAAGAAGCACATGCTGCACAATCTGGTATTAAATGCAATCCCGCCATGTTATCCAAATAGTAGAGGGATGTTCAGAAAACGTATGTTCTCCAGCACCAATCTGTCCTTTACGTAACCTGGCCGAGCACAATGCAACAGATTTTTCCTTTTATAATAGGAGGCTGTTTTAAAAGCAGCTTCCTGAAGTAAAATGAAAAATAATAATAGAAAAAAAAATCCACTAATATCTTTGTTCCCCTACCACCAACTGTAAAGATCCAGGGTTAAAGAGCTCAGCTTCAGGCCAACAACCCCTCCCAAGCAATAAAAGGATGAAGAAAAAAAGTTACTCAGGCACTATCCCCAATCACTATGCACATTTAAATAATTGGAGTATTTTTAGTATCACTCCAATTGACATTTAAGTGTAAGCTCACCTGTCCCGCCACACAGCCCTGCTACATTGCTGTCATCCACCCCATGAGTTCCCTATTTAGGGTTAATAAGTATGCAGGGCTTTAGAAAAATACGCCTCTCTGTCTGATTAGAGATGTTACCTTTAGCTGAAGGAAGCAAGCTGAATGGTTAGTGTAGGACTCACCTAAGAGGTTTTGCCTTGACGTGACAGGTGAGCTTACACTTAACTGGCTATTGGGGTGATACTAAAACTTTAAATGTGGAAATTGAGTGCAGGGCCTAATTTTGTATGTTTGTATTCCCTCCTTAGCAATGCCTATGACTGGTGACCAAGCTTGGAAACCTTAATGTCCCATCTGCCACGCAGTATTCAGAGAAAAACAGATATTATTGCAGGGTGGAGTGAACTTGGACACTTGAAAAGCCTAATTCTTAGAAAGTACCAGTGGATAAAACATGGATTTGCATGCCAATATTATGAAACAAAATGCCATTATTACCCAAGGCTGTTTTCCATTGAAATACGATTCTGTGTTTTCCAGCTATTTTCCCTTTGATGTGACTTTTTTTGGTTCCGTGATTTATATTAGCATTTTCTAAATAAGAGGAATTATTTGTTGGGCCCCATTGTTTAGAAGATGTGTGGTTCATACTATCATCAACAACACACACCGCATAACGCTCCCCACATGTTCTCCCGGAAAGCAGCCTCGGCCTGCAACAACTTAACCTTTAGTTTCAAAATAGATGGTATGGGGAGTTAAAAATGTCCAAGATGGTCTAAAGATGTTTTGTTTTTGAATACAGAGTAATGACTTGATTACTTACATTAAAATTCCACACTCAATTGAGAAATATAAAAGGTCATCTAATTGGTTACTCATTGTGCTAAACACAATCATTCGCAATATTCTTGATTTATTTCTTTAAATTGTTTTGCACATGCTGTGTTCCAATCCTGTGTGTTCTGTCACATAGGCTATTCTGGGCTGTTACACTGTTGCCAAACATGGAATGGAACCTGAAATAGGGAGCTGTCTATGACTGTGACCCGTAACATCTGTTCCTTGTCTAATTCCTAGTGTGCAAAAGGATGCAAGCACTTACACTTGGTTTTATGCAGAGTTTAATGAGAATCACCCACAATCAACGTTTTGGCCACGCAGTGCAATAACTGGATCTACGGAACACCGTAATTCGTAGACTGATGCTAAGTAGTGATGTCGCGAACACAAAATTTTCGGTTCCCGAATGGCGAACGGGAACTTCCGCAAACGTTCGCGAACCGGCGAACCGGGCAAACCGCCATTGACTTCAATGGGCAGGCGAATTTTAAAACCCACAGGGACTCTTTCTGGCCACAAAAGTGATGGAAAAGTTGTTTCAAGGGGACTAACACCTGGACTGTGGCATGCTGGAGGGGGATCCATGGCAAAACTCCCATGGAAAATTACACAGTTGATGCAGAGTCTGGTTTTAATCCATAAAGGGCAGAAATCACCTAACATTCCGAAATCACAATGGATATGGATTGACACCTGACATATGACATATTGACACCTTGACATATGGATTGACACCTGTCCTCAGAGACCCTGATACACACTGACACAGAATAGAATAGGGACTATTCCCCCTACAGAGGGTCACTTGGCAGATATGGATTGACACCTATCCTAAGGATCCCTGATACACACTGACAAAGAGCAGCATAGAGACTGTTCCCCCTACATAGGGTCACTTGGCAGATATGGATTGACACCTGTCCTCAGAGACCATGATACACACTGACATATCAGCAGAATAGAGACTGTTCCCCCTACATAGGGTCACTTGGCAGATATGGATTGACACCTGTCCTCAGAGACCATGATACACACTGACACAGAGCAGAATAGAGACTGTTCCCCCTACATAGGGTCACTTGGCAGATATGGATTGACACCTTTCCTCAGCGACCATGATACACAATGACACAGAGCAGAATAGAGACTGTTCCCCCTACATAGGGTCACTTGGCAGATATGGATTGACACCTGTCCAGAGACCTAATTGTGTAATAATGGTAATACTATTACCTATTATATAATATTGGCAGGGGCAAGGAAATTCCCTCTAAATAGATGGGTATAGGCAAAGAGTATGGAGACCGGAGTGATAAAGTGTCAATAAGGTGATATAAATGTATGACAGCCACACAGCCACCCTTTCTCTTAGCTAGTTTCCAGAAATGCTGGATAGGTAGAAGGGCTATAAAGACTCATAGAGGTCTAAGAAGAATTCTCTAAACTAGCCCTAATCTCCTTAAACACCTTCAAGGGTGTTCTAAGCTAAAGCTCAATCTAAACGTTTAGATGACTGCCTGATTTCCCATCACAGATGCTGGCTAGGAATAACAGTATGCAAGACAAAGAGTGGGTCTAAGTGCCCATAGTGCAGTAAAGTGTCCCTAGTGAAGTGAAAAAGAGAATAACGAGCTGGCGCCCAAGAGAATAATGAGCTGGCGCCCTATTAGGGGACGTGTATATGGCATTGATTTTAGGAACCGGGAGATGGAAAAAGATGCTTGGTCGGTCCTCCTACTTCAAATTTGGGGCATTGCACGTGCAATCTAATGTGCCACCAGATAGGAGTGGTGTGTTAAGTAGTACTATTCCTATCAGTTTAATCCCTGTTATGTGCCTTTTTTTTGGTTTGGTTTTTGAAGCCACAGTGCAGCACCAGAGGGCCGAAAAATTAGGCATGTACACATGCCTGAAAAATTAGGTATTGTTGCAGCTGCTGCTGTAGCAGCGGCCATAAAAATTGATGTTTGTTTCCCAGGCAGAAAGTGCCCTAAAACATTGCGGCTTGAACCCTAGTTGGTGGCGGATAAGTCACGCAAGTCAACAGGCATTCAGAGCTAAAATACAGCAGCGTGTGGACCATTTTTAGCAGCTCATCTCATCAGGCCTTTTTTAGTCGGATGTATCGCCCACTGTCAGTCCCTTCGGGATCCATCCCTCATTCATCTTAATAAAGATGAGGTAATCTAGACTTTTTTGACCTAGGCGACTTCTCTTCTCAGTGACAATACCTCCTGCTGCACTGAAGGTCCTTTCTGACAGGACACTTGAAGTGGGGCAGGCCAGAAGTTCTATCGCAAATTGGGATAGCCCAGGCCACAGGTCAAGCCTGAAAAACCCAGTAGTCAAGGGGTTCATCGCTCCTCAGAGTGTCGATATCTGCAGTTAAGGCGAGGTAATCTGCTACCTGTCGGTCGAGTCGTTCTCTGAGGGTGGATCCCGAAGGGCTGTGGCGATGCATAGGACTTAAAAGGCTCTGCATGTCCTCCATCAACAACGCGTCTTTAAAGCGCCCTGTCCTTGCCGGCGTGGTCGTGGGAGGAGGAGGATGACTTTCACCTCTACCCCTGTTAGATTCCCGTTGTGCTGTGACATCACCCTTATACGCTGTGTAAAGCATACTTTTTAATTTATTTAGCAAATGCTGTATCCTTTCCGACTTGTAATTCGGTAACATTTCCGCCACTTTCTGCTTATACCGGGGGTCTAGTAGCGTGGACACCCAGTACAGGTCGTTCTCCTTCAGCCTTTTTATACGAGGGTCCCTCAACAGGCACGACAGCATGAAAGACCCCATTTGCACAAGGTTGGATGCCGAGCTACTCATTTCCCATTCCACCTCCTCAGTGATCTCAATGAAGGTATGTTCTTCCCCCCAGCCATGTACAACACCACGGGTACCAGATAGGTGACAACGAGCACCCTGGGATGCCTGTTGTGGTTGGTCTTCCTCCTCCTCCTCAAAGCCATATTCCTCCTCTGACTCCTCTTCCTCACAATCCTCTTCCAGCGTTGCCGCAGGTCCAGCAAGCGATGCTGATAAGGCTGTTTCTGGTGGTGATGGTGACCACAACTCTTCCTCTTCCTCTTCACGCTCATCTACGGCCTGATCCAGCACTCTTCGCAGGGCACGCTCCAGGAAGAAAACAAATGGTATGATGTCGCTGATGGTGCCTTTGGTGCGTCACCTCCTCAAAAGGACGCATGAGCGCATGAACGTGGCAAAAAAAATCCCATCTCCCAAGAGGCTGTCCTAGCACCCCGGTCATACAAATATTCATTAATGTGTTTTTCTTGTTGGAGCAGGCGGTCGAACATTAGGAGTGTTGAATTCCAACGTGTCGGGCTGTCGCAAATCAAGCACCTCACTGGCATGTTGTTTCGCCGCTGGATATCTGCAAAGTGCGCCATGGCCGTGTAGGAACGCTTGAAATGGCCACACACCTTCCTGGCCTGCTTCAGGACGTCCTGTAAGCCTGTGTACTTATGCACAAAGCGTTGTACGATCAGATTACACACATGTGCCATGCACGGCACATGTGTCTACTTGCCCAACTTCAATGCCGCCAACAAATTTGTTCCGTTGTCACAAACCACTTTGCCGATATCCAGTTGCTGCGGAGTCAGCCACTTTCCCACCTGTGCGTTCAGGGCGGACAGGAGTGCTTGTCCGGTGTGACTCTCTGCTTTCAAGCAAGTCAAACCCAAGACGGCGTGACACTGCCGTATCCGGGATGTGGAATAGTACCTGGGGAGCTGGGGGGGTGCCGTTGATTTGGAGCAAGATACAGCAGCAGAAGAGG
This sequence comes from Pelobates fuscus, assembly GCF_036172605.1. NCBI lineage: Eukaryota > Metazoa > Chordata > Amphibia > Anura > Pelobatidae > Pelobates > Pelobates fuscus. Next base: position 22,556,250 of record NC_086319.1, on the reverse strand, counting down.
ACTCAGCCAAGGAGGTTATGGAAGAGGATGGAGTAGGAGGAGTAGAGGAGGTGGCAGCAGGCCTGCCTGCAAGTCGTGGCGGTGTCACCAACTCCTCTGCAGAGCCACGCATTCCATGCTTGGCAGCCGTCAGCAGGTTTACCCAATGCGCAGTGTAGGTGATATACCTGCCCTGACCATGCTTTGCAGACCAGGTATCAGTGGTCAGATGGACCCTTGCCCCAACACTGTGTGCCAGACATGCCATTACTTCCTTTTGCACAATCGAGTACAGGTTGGGGATTGCCTTTTGTGAAAATAAATTTTGTCCTGGTACCTTCCACTGCGGTGTCCCAATAGCTAAACATTTTTTGAACGCCTCAGACTCCACCAGCTTGTATGGTAAAAGCTGGCGGGCTAATATTTCAAACAAGACAGCTGTCAGACGCTGGGCAAGGGGGTGACTTTCTGACATTGGCTTCTTACGCTCAAACATGTCCTTGACAGACACCTGACTGTGGGCAGATGAGCGGGAACTGCTCAAGGCGAGAGACGGAGTGGCGGATGGTTGAGAGGGGGCAAGGAGGACAGCAGTGGTTGACGTGGCTGAAGATGCTGGACCAGGAGGAGGATGGCGGCTTTGAGTTTGTGTGCTGCTTGTACTCATGTGTTGATCCCATAGGCGTTTGTGATGTGCGATCATGTGCCTACGCAAAGCAGTTGTATCTAGGTGGGTGTTGGACTTCCCTCGACTCAGTTTATTTTGGCACAGGTTGCAAATGGCATCGCTGTTGTCAGAGGCAGACACACAAAAAAAATGCCACACTGCTGAGCTCTGCAATGACGGCATTCTGGTGGTGGACACAGCATGCGTTGATTGGCGTGCTGTCGGGCTGACCACGGGTGCCGATGCATGCTGTCTGACTGTGCCACTAGCTCCTTGCGACGACCTCCCCCTGCTTCCAACTCGTCCTCCTCCTCCTCCAGTGAATTTTTTTTTATGTTTTTAAATGCACGCTATTGTGACACCAGATATGAGTGGCAATGTGCACTGGCAGAGGTTGGCAGAGTACACGCTGTAGGCCTGACACCCGCTTGAAGACAACTAACTGCTATTCAATCTATAACAGTGAAAAAAGTTTTTGGGTCTTAAATGCACGCTATTGTGACACCAGATATGAGTGGCAATGTGCACTGGCAGAGGTTGGCAGAGTACACGCTGTAGGCCTGACACCCGCTGGCAGACAACTAACTGCTATTCAATCTATAACAGTCAAAAAAGTTTTTTGGTTTTTAAATGCAATCTATTGCGACACCAGATAAGAGTGGCAATGTGCACTGGCAGAGGTTGGCAGAGTACACGCTGTAGGCCTGACACACCCGCTTAAAGACAAGTAACTGCTATTCAATCTGTAACAGTGAAAAAAGTTTTTTGGTTTTTAAATGCAATCTATTGTGACACCAGATATGAGTGGCAATGTGCACTGGCAGAGGTTGGCAGAGTACACGCTTTAGGCCTGACACCCGCTTGAAGACAACTAACTGCTATTCAATCTATAACAGTGAAAAAAGTTTTTTGGTTTTAAATGCACGCTATTGTGACACCAGATATGAGTGGCAATGTGCACTGGCAAAGGTTGGCAGAGTACACGCTGTAGGCCTGACACCCGCTTGAAGACAACTAACTGCTATTCAATCTATAACAGTGAAAAAAGTTTTTGGGTCTTAAATGCATGCTATTGTGACACCAGATATGAGTGGCAATGTGCACTGGCAGAGGTTGGCAGAGTACACGCTGTAGGCCTGACACCCGCTGGCAGACAACTAACTGCTATTCAATCTATAACAGTGAAAAAAGTTTTTTGGTTTTAAATGCACGCTATTGTGACACCAGATATGAGTGGCAATGTGCACTGGCAGAGGTTGGCAGAGTACACGCTGTAGGCCTGACACACCCGCTTAAAGACAAGTAACTGCTATTCAATCTGTAACAGTGAAAAAAGTTTTTTGGTTTTAAATGCACGCTATTGTGACACCAGATATGAGTGGCAATGTGCACTGGCAGAGGTTGGCAGAGTAAACGCTGTAGGCCTGACACCCGCTTGAAGACAACTAACTGCTATTCAATCTATAACAGTGAAAAAAGTTTTTTGGTTTTAAATGCACACTATTGTGACACCAGATATGAGTGGCAATGTGCACTGGCAGAGGTTGGCAGAGTACACGCTGTAGGCCTGACACCCGCTTGAAGACAACTAACTGCTATTCAATCTATAACAGTGAAAAAAGTTTTTTGGTTTTAAATGCACGCTATTGTGACACCAGATATGAGTGGCAATGTGCACTGGCAGAGGTTGGCAGAGTACACGCTGTAGGCCTGACACACCCGCTTAAAGGCAAGTAACTGCTATTCAATCTGTAACAGTGAAAAAAGTTTTTTGGTTTTAAATGCACGCTATTGTGACACCAGATATGAGTGGCAATGTGCACTGGCAGAGGTTGGCAGAGTACACGCTGTAGGCCTGACACCCGCTTGAAGACAACTAACTGCTATTCAATCTATAACAGTGAAAAAAGTTTTTTGGTTTTAAATGCACGCTATTGTGACACCAGATATGAGTGGCAATGTGCACTGGCAGAGGTTGGCAGAGTACACGCTGTAGGCCTGACACCCGCTTGAAGACAACTAACCGCTATTCAATCTATAACAGTGAAAAAAGTTTTTTGGTTTTTAAATGCAATCTATTGCGACACCAGATAAGAGTGGCAATGTGCACTGGCAGAGGTTGGCAGAGTACACGCTGTAGGCCTGACACACCCGCTTAAAGACAAGTAACTGCTATTCAATCTGTAACAGTGAAAAAAGTTTTTTGGTTTTAAATGCACGCTATTGTGACACCAGATATGAGTGGCAATGTGCACTGGCAGAGGTTGGCAGAGTACACGCTGTAGGCCTGACACCCGCTTGAAGACAACTAACTGCTATTCAATCTATAACAGTGAAAAAAGTTTTTTGGTTTTAAATGCACACTATTGTGACACCAGATATGAGTGGCAATGTGCACTGGCAGAGGTTGGCAGAGTACACGCTGTAGGCCTGACACCCGCTTGAAGACAACTAACTGCTATTCAATCTATAACAGTGAAAAAAGTTTTTTGGTTTTAAATGCACGCTATTGTGACACCAGATATGAGTGGCAATGTGCACTGGCAGAGGTTGGCAGAGTACACGCTGTAGGCCTGACACACCCGCTTAAAGACAAGTAACTGCTATTCAATCTGTAACAGTGAAAAAAGTTTTTTGGTTTTAAATGCACGCTATTGTGACACCAGATATGAGTGGCAATGTGCACTGGCAGAGGTTGGCAGAGTACACGCTGTAGGCCTGACACCCGCTTGAAGACAACTAACTGCTATTCAATCTATAACAGTGAAAAAAGTTTTTTGGTTTTAAATGCACACTATTGTGACACCAGATATGAGTGGCAATGTGCACTGGCAGAGGTTGGCAGAGTACACGCTGTAGGCCTGACACCCGCTTGAAGACAACTAACTGCTATTCAATCTATAACAGTGAAAAAAGTTTTTTGGTTTTAAATGCACACTATTGTGACACCAGATATGAGTGGCAATGTGCACTGGCAGAGGTTGGCAGAGTACACGCTGTAGGCCTGACACCCGCTTGAAGACAACTAACTGCTATTCAATCTATAACAGTGAAAAAAGTTTTTTGGTTTTAAATGCACGCTATTGTGACACCAGATATGAGTGGCAATGTGCACTGGCAGAGGTTGGCAGAGTACACGCTGTAGGCCTGACACACCCGCTTAAAGACAAGTAACTGCTATTCAATCTGTAACAGTGAAAAAAGTTTTTTTGGTTTTAAATGCACGCTATTGTGACACCAGATATGAGTGGCAATGTGCACTGGCAGAGGTTGGCAGAGTACACGCTGTAGGCCTGACACCCCTTGAAGACAACTAACTGTTATTCAATCTATAACAGTGAAAAAAGTTTTTTGGTTTTAAATGCACACTATTGTGACACCAGATATGAGTGGCAATGTGCACTGGCAGAGGTTGGCAGAGTACACGCTGTAGGCCTGACACCCGCTTGAAGACAACTAACTGCTATTCAATCTATAACAGTGAAAAAAGTTTTTTGGTTTTAAATGCACACTATTGTGACACCAGATATGAGTGGCAATGTGCACTGGCAGAGGTTGGCAGAGTACACGCTGTAGGCCTGACACCCGCTTGAAGACAACTAACTGCTATTCAATCTATAACAGTGAAAAAAGTTTTTTGGTTTTAAATGCACACTATTGTGACACCAGATATGAGTGGCAATGTGCACTGGCAGAAGTTGGCAGAGTACACGCTGTAGGCCTGACACCCGCTTGAAGACAACTAACTGCTATTCAATCTATAACAGTGAAAAAAGTTTTTTGGTTTTAAATGCACGCTATTGTGACACCAGATATGAGTTGCAATGTGCACTGGCAGAGGTTGGCAGAGTACACGCTGTAGGCCTGACACCCGCTTGAAGACAACTAACCGCTATTCAATCTATAACAGTGAAAAAAGTTTTTTGGTTTTTAAATGCAATCTATTGCGACACCAGATAAGAGTGGCAATGTGCACTGGCAGAGGTTGGCAGAGTACACGCTGCAGGCCTGACACCCGCTTGAAGACAACTAACTGCTATTCAATCTATAACAGTGAAAAAAGTTTTTTGGTTTTAAATGCACACTATTGTGACACCAGATATGAGTGGCAATGTGCACTGGCAGAGGTTGGCAGAGTACACGCTGTAGGCCTGACACCCGCTTGAAGACAACTAACTGCTATTCAATCTATAACAGTGAAAAAAGTTTTTTGGTTTTAAATGCACGCTATTGTGACACCAGATATGAGTGGCAATGTGCACTGGCAGAGGTTGGCAGAGTACACGCTGTAGGCCTGACACACCCGCTTAAAGACAAGTAACTGCTATTCAATCTGTAACAGTGAAAAAAGTTTTTGGGTTTAAATGCACGCTATTGTGACACCAGATATGAGTGGCAATGTGCACTGGCAGAGGTTGGCAGAGTACACGCTGTAGGCCTGACACCCGCTTGAAGACAACTAACTGCTATTCAATCTATAACAGTGAAAAAAGTTTTTGGGTTTTAAATGCACACTATTGTGACACCAGATATGAGTGGCAATGTGCACTGGCAGAGGTTGGCAGAGTACACGCTGTAGGCCTGACACCCGCTTGTAGACAACTAACTGCTATTCAATCTATAACAGTGAAAAAAGTTTTTTGGTTTTAAATGCACGCTATTGTGACACCAGATATGAGTGGCAATGTGCACTGGCAGAGGTTGGCAGAGTACACGCTGTAGGCCTGACACCCGCTTGAAGACAACTAACTGCTATTCAATCTATAACAGTGAAAAAAGTTTTTTGGTTTTAAATGCACACTATTGTGACACCAGATATGAGTGGCAATGTGCACTGGCAGAGGTTGGCAGAGTACACGCTGTAGGCCTGACACCCGCTTGAAGACAACTAACCGCTATTCAATCTATAACAGTGAAAAAAGTTTTTTGGTTTTAAATGCACGCTATTGTGACACCAGATATGAGTGGCAATGTGCACTGGCAGAGGTTGGCAGAGTACACGCTGTAGGCCTGACACCCGCTTGAAGACAACTAACCGCTATTCAATCTATAACAGTGAAAAAAGTTTTTTGGTTTTAAATGCACGCTATTGTGACACCAGATATGAGTGGCAATGTGCACTGGCAGAGGTTGGCAGAGTACACGCTGTAGGCTTGACACCCGCTTGAAGACAACTAACTGCTATTCAATCTATAACAGTGAAAAAAGTTTTTTGGTTTTTAAATGCAATCTATTGCGACACCAGATAAGAGTGGCAATGTGCACTGGCAGAGGTTGGCAGAGTACACGCTGTAGGCCTGACACACCCGCTTAAAGACAAGTAACTGCTATTCAATCTGTAACAGTGAAAAAAGTTTTTTGGTTTTAAATGCACGCTATTGTGACACCAGATATGAGTGGCAATGTGCACTGGCAGAGGTTGGCAGAGTACACGCTGTAGGCTTGACACCCGCTTGAAGACAACTAACTGCTATTCAATCTATAACAGTGAAAAAAGTTTTTTGGTTTTTAAATGCAATCTATTGCGACACCAGATAAGAGTGGCAATGTGCACTGGCAGAGGTTGGCAGAGTACACGCTGTAGGCCTGACACACCCGCTTAAAGACAAGTAACTGCTATTCAATCTGTAACAGTGAAAAAAGTTTTTTGGTTTTAAATGCACGCTATTGTGACACCAGATATGAGTGGCAATGTGCACTGGCAGAGGTTGGCAGAGTACACGCTGTAGGCCTGACACCCGCTTGAAGACAACTAACTGCTATTCAATCTATAACAGTGAAAAAAGTTTTTTGGTTTTAAATGCACACTATTGTGACACCAGATATGAGTGGCAATGTGCACTGGCAGAGGTTGGCAGAGTACACGCTGTAGGCCTGACACCCGCTTGAAGACAACTAACTGCTATTCAATCTATAACAGTGAAAAAAGTTTTTTGGTTTTAAATGCACGCTATTGTGACACCAGATATGAGTGGCAATGTGCACTGGCAGAGGTTGGCAGAGTACACGCTGTAGGCCTGACACCCGCTTGAAGACAACTAACCGCTATTCAATCTATAACAGTGAAAAAAGTTTTTTGGTTTTAAATGCACGCTATTGTGACACCAGATATGAGTGGCAATGTGCACTGGCAGAGGTTGGCAGAGTACACGCTGTAGGCCTGACACCCGCTTGAAGACAACTAACTGCTATTCAATCTATAACAGTGAAAAAAGTTTTTGGGTTTTAAATGCATGCTATTGTGACACCAGATATGAGTGGCAATGTGCACTGGCAGAGGTTGGCAGAGTACACGCTTTAGGCCTGACACCCGCTTGAAGACAACTAACTGCTATTCAATCTATAACAGTGAAAAAAGTTTTTGGGTTTTAAATGCACGCTATTGTGACACCAGATATGAGTGGCAATGTGCACTGGCAGAGGTTGGCAGAGTACATGCTGTAGGCCTGACACCCGCTTGAAGACAACTAACTGCTATTCAATCTATAACAGTGAAAAAAGTTTTTTGGTTTTAAATGCACGCTATTGTGACACCAGATATGAGTGGCAATGTGCACTGGCAGAGGTTGGCAGAGTACACGCTGTAGGCCTGACACCCGTTTGAAGACAACTAACTGCTATTCAATCTATTACAGTGAAAAAAACGTTTTTGGGTTTTTAAATGCACGCTATTGTGACACCAGATATGAGTGGCACTGTGGACTGGCAGAGGTTGGCAGAGTACACGCTGTTGGCCTTACACACAGACGTTTGCAGACAACTAACTGCTATTCAATCTATTACAGTGAAAAAAAAATTGTTTTTAAATGCAAGCTATTGTGACACCAGATATGAGTGGTGGCACTGGGCAAGTGGGCACAGTATCCACTGTGAGCCTGACACAGAAGCTGGCAGGCAGGCAACTGCAATTAGATTACACAGGGAAAAAAAGCAGACTGATGTTCTAGCCCTAAAAAGGGCTTTTTGGGGTGCTGTCCTTACAGCAGAGATCAGATGAGTCCTTCGGGACTGTAGTGGACACTGAATACACTAGCCTAGCTATACATTTCCCTATCAAATGAGCAGCAGCTACACTTTCCCTCCTCTATCTAAGAATGCAGCTTCAGAATAAATCTAAAATGGATGCTGTACAGGAGGTGGGAGGGTCTGCAAGGGAGGGTCTGCTGCTGATTGGCTGGAATGTGTCTGCTGACTGTGAGGCACAGGGTCAAAGTTTACTCAATGACTACGAAAAGGGGGCGGATCGAACCGCGCATGTGTTCGCCCGCCGTGGCGAACACGCTATGTTCGCCGGGAACTATTCGCCAGTGAACAGTTCGGTACATCACTAGTGTTAAATAGTTAAGTCAACAATTGCTAAACAAGTCTAGTAATATATGGAATATCTTAGGGAGAATTTAAAAAATATAAAATGCAGATATGACAGGCGGTTTAGTTTTTTTCATGGCTCTGTAAATTGTGATACCAGTAGCAGGGTGATGTGACAAAGCTTTATTCTTTTTATAATTTTCTGATACTAGCATCACATCTCAACATTATCTCACCGTTTCTATGACCACGAGACCTGTCTTGTTTGCATTTGAATAGACATTAGACCAGGTGACATCATTAGAAGGTATCTCCCCTGCAGATGTCACTGTAAGACTTTTAAGTAAAACATTACTCATAGGTCATCATGTACACCTGTATCTCTGCTCCGACAGATAAAACAGGTAAATAATGGTAGATAAAAAGTGAAAAAACACACAAAACAACTATTGATATCATGACCAGACCTGTCACTTGAACAAAATATTAATATATATATATCACAGTAACAGAGAATGCACATATGGTGTGCTAAGAGTTGTGTTTTAAACAGTTGAGAACGTAAAGAAGTTGAGAATCAATTGTAACCTTTCTGTCTCGAGTTTGTGAAAGATATAATATCATAGCAGGAACGTGACCTTAATTGGCTGCACATGTTCTGTCACTTTAAAATCTTTGTCACCTGTGAGGAATGTATGCAAAGAATTGGTAATATATATCAAATGGATCTCTGAAATGATTGCAGTAAAAAGAGTCAGTCTCACATAGGTAGGTAGGTAGGTCTAATAGAAAAACGGATATTAAGGGGACACTCTAGTCACCCAGACCACTTCAGGTCATTGAAGTAGTCTCTGTGCAATGTCCCAGTCCAACTTAGTCCTGCAATGTAAATCATTGCAGTTCCATGAGAAACTGCAATTATTACATAGCATGACTAAGACTGCCTCTAGTGGGTGTCAGATGATGTTAGAGGAAGCAGAGCGCCGACCGAGTGTCGAAGGACCTCGACACTGGAATTGGATAAGTGACTAAAGGATTTTGTATCCCTTTAGCCGCTGGGAGGGGGGACCAGAGGGTACTATAATGTAAGTTATACACATTTGTATTTCTTACACTATAGAATCCCTTTAAGTAGTAAGACTAATAGTAACATATACAAAGAATCGACTGCTGTTTCGTGAATACATTTGAAGAGGAACTGTTATTTTTCTGATTGTGTCTGTTTTTTTTTTTTTTTACCTTATTCAGCTATATAATAACAAAGAGTTTATTGGGTTGATGAGTACTGAAAAGGTAAGTACACTTACCTCAGCTAAACCTCTATCTAAAAATTTGTTGGACTCATATATGGGTGTTTGAGCATTTTTGTCAGTAATGCCTCTTAGTAAAACAGATCTCCAAACATCTGTATTTATTGTATGTGAGAATAAATCCAAGCAGCGATAAACAATTGGGCTGTGAGCTACACTTAACTTGTGTGATAAAGAAAAGAAAACAAAAATCATATCCAATTAAAAGTGTATTGGATTTGGTACATGCAGATTGATATTCCCAGAAGGATGGAACTGTATTAATACCAGATGTCGATAACCACATCAAATGATATCCTCGTACAATACATTTCTCGTAGAAAATGTTTGGGAAATTCCATTACTAACTTCACTTATTAGATACATCGTTAATCTTAACCCAGAAGGTATTGCAGTAGTAATATGTTACTTGGCAGTAATAAACATGTGTGTTCTGAACATCAACATATGTACTAACGGGAGCGAACACACATGCAATATGGCTTTTATGTTACACGGCCATTCTTGTCCTGCACTGAAATTATATTTGGTTCCAAGTCTGGCATATAAAACTGACCACGGGGATTACTTTTTAAACAGTGAATTTTAGTGACCTAAAAATAAAATGTAAAACTTCAGGTAAAGAACAAAAATAGCTACTTTGTAAAAATGTTCCAAATCATCTCTGGGCACAGCCTCCCTAGCTTAGCCTGAATTTTATAATTCGGTTTTTAGTTTACTGTTTGGAATTTGTGCATAAATCCCCACATGTTTTCGATTTTCTTTTTTACATTGAAATCCCTGTGATATGTAGCAATTGCTTTGAAAATTGTTTCCATATTTATTCTTATGTTACTGTTAATTTAGGTCAAGACAAATACCATCAGTGAAATAATAGCAAATTCTTAGTAAAATAGTACAAATTCTAACAGTATCATTGCCAACATGTATCTGTGAGATTGAGCATTGTACGTTTTGTGTCTGGTTTTCCACTTTTGTATGTACAGTTACATGAATTTTAAAAAAAATGTTCAAATAGTGTTCATTAAAGGACCACTATAGGCACCTATACACTTCAGCTCAATGAAGTGGTCTGGGTGCTAGGTCCCTCTAGTTTTAACCCTGCAGTTGAAAACATAGCAGTTTCTGAGAAACTGCTATGTTTCACTGAGGGTTAAGCCGCTTCCGCAATTCTCACTGTGAAAATCACAGCGAGAAGACGCTGGACGTCCATAGGGAAGCATTGAGAAATGCTTGAATGCGCGAGGCTCTTGCCGCGCATGTGCATTAGGCACTGATGTCGGCAGGAGGAGGAGAGTTCCTCAGCACAGAGGGAGACCAGCGCTGGAGAAAGGTAAGTGTTTAACCCCTTCAGCCCAGTGGGAGTGGGACCCTGAGGTTGTGGGGGACCTAAAGTGCCTATAGTGCCAGGACAACAAGTTTGTTTTCCTGGCGCTATAGTGGTCCTTTAATGATGAAAAGTTCAGAATATACTACAATGTTTATTGTAGCCAGTGTAATTTCCCAAATAAAGTAGCAATACATTGAAATGGGTATAAAAGACAAAACAAATTATAAACAATCACATTTTCATAGAGCGTACATATCACCTGCTTGTGGTGTGCGCATGGGATTCTATTTTACGGAAGACTGCCAGGACGTTCGAGACCTCGAACTGACTTCTTTCATTGCATATGGCACTGCCCACAATATTTGGTTAAAAACGAAACAAACTCAATGCCAATCCCAGGTCTTCTCCAGTCTCAAATTTATTACCCCTCCCCCATCCCCCCATTCTTTTATCAGAAAGTAACACTTTTTTTGCCACATGGACTGTCTTACTACACAACACCCAAAAGACCCTCAGACACAGAAATGATTTTCTTTATGGAATATTGACACCATTCCTGTAACTAGACACATGCTGATACAAAAACTCCACTCCTACTCCTGTCTACTGGTGACAAAGTTGCTCAGTGTATATTCTACAATATTTGATATTAACATGCACACCAAAAAATACAGAGTTAATATACATATCATATTTTTAAATTATTTATTTTCCTTTCTTAATTGTTTCTTTATGCTGATTTGTTTTGGCTTAGCATCAGTCATGCCTATGAAACCTTCAAAAATCCATATGAGCTGATTATCGTTTTAACGGACACAAATTATGTGCATACACTTTAACCTTCATTGCAGAAAAGAGAAAAATAAACAAGACAATCAAATTCACAGGTTGTAACATGAGTAACATAAATCACTACGAATACAAAAAAAACAATTATAACATTAACATCTGCAACACTAACTTTCAATTCAATGCCCATGTTTTATGTCCTTAACCCCTTAAGGACACATGACATGTGTGACATGTTATGATTCCCTTTTATTCCAGAAGTTTGGTCCTTAAGGGGTTGCTGCTACTCAGATTTGGTCTCTTCCGAAATGTCTTGCTTTCCTGCTTTCCTCTGCAGTATATGTTTTTAAAAAAAGGGAATAGGAGGCACACCTGGAACATGTTCTCAGTAATGCTGCAATTAAAACTTAAACATATACAAAATACAGATTAAGAAACAGTGCACACACACACACACACACACACATACAAAATACAGTTTAAAATTTTACAAGACTACTTAAACCACCTATCTTAACCAACAAAATATAGGGACTCCGCTACACCATATGGTCATATTGTGTTAAAGGACCACTCTAGGCACCCGGACCACTTCAGCTTAATGAGGTGGTCTGGGTGCCAGGTCCTTCTAGGGTTAACCCATTTTTTCATAAACATAGCAGTTTCAGAGAAACTGCTATGTTTATGAATGGGTTAAGCCTTCCCCCTATGTCCTCTAGTGGCTGTCTCATTGACAGCCACTAGAGGCGCTTGCGTGCTTCTCACTGTGATTTTCACAGTGAGAGCACGCCAGCGTCCATAGGAAAGCATTATGAATGCTTTCCTATGTGACCGGCTGAATGCGCGCGCAGCTCTTGCCGCGCGTGCGCATTCAGCCGACGGGGAGGAGAAGAGGAGGATCGGAGGAGGAGAGCAGAAGGAGATCTCTCCGCCCAGCGCTGGAAAAAGGTAAGATTTAACCCCTTTCCCCTTTCCAGAGCCGGGCGGGAGGGGGTCCCTGAGGGTGGGGGCACCCTCAGGGCACTCTAGTGCCAGGAAAACGAGTATGCTTTCCTGGCACTAGAGTGGTCCTTTAAGCCCACCACTACATCACAGTGCCCCAATATCAGGGGGTCCTGCACTTATTTTAACATGGAAGATTAATGTGGTAACTGCAACACTTACTGCTGAAACTGCTTCCAGAGACTGTCCTTAGTTGATACTTTCCTGTGGTCACCTCCGGAGGGGCACCCTTAACGGATCCACCGATACTAGGGTGCAGTGATGTCATGGAGGGCTTAACACAATATAGCCGTATGATGGAACTGAAACCCCATATTTGTCTTCTGAGATAGGTGATTTTAAGTTGCCTTGTAACATTTGAAACTGTATTTTATTTGTGTGCGCTGTTTGTTAATCTGTATTCAGTATTTGTTTTAAGACAGTCATCTCCTGCTAGTCCATGTGTCTATTAAGACAGCATTCTCCTAATTTAGAATGCACAGAAGAAGAATATTTTCTGTCTGTACTAAGGCTTTGATAGGGACAACGTGTCAAAGGGAAAGTCTACCTGTACGACTTGACAAACATGATCTGCTAGACATTCCCCCATGGTTACAGGTTAATTCTGTGAAAAAAATATATCTTTTCTCTGTTTCTGTATATTGTTGTAATTCTTCATGTACATACTAACAGGATTATTTACCAAAGTGAGACTTTAAAGTGAATTAAAAGTGAATTTTAAATTTAAAGGGACACTCCAGACCCCTAAAGAACTTTAGCTTGCTAAAGTGATTTATGTGTGAAGAATGTGTCCTATTTTTTCATTTTATAAAAAGTGCAGATTTTTATAAAAATGTATACTTTTATAAATTAAGCTCGTTACAGCCCCCTGCCTGCCAATCTAACTGGTCCTGTTACTTGCTGGTTGTTTAGCTCAGTGAAGCTAAACTCAAGAGGCAACAATTGCCCAGAGCACCTGCATTGCAAAAACTTCTCATTGAGTTGGATTGTGAAGTCTCTGATTGGGCAGCCAGAGAAAGTATGGGCCGGGGAAGAAGAGGAGGGCTTGCATAAGTTGCAGACAAGCGATCTGAGGCTTTTGCAAGCTTGTTTTAGATGTACCCCCAATGACAGTATCAGACAAAATATTAATATTATTAACAGCGAGATATTGATACTTTTTCTTACCATTTTTTTTAATGCATTTGCATATTGTCAATTTGCAATTCCAAACAGAGAGAGTTTAGTTGTTAGGTGCATTGGAAGAAGTTAATTAGGTTTGCAACCATTTGTTGAAATAGTTGATTATTAGTAGAAGATTATCTATACTTTTATTTTGAACAGCAATTATCTCTACTACTTTTTTATTGCATTTGGGCATTAATGGAGTGTCCTTTCAAGAGAGAATTTCCCCAGTTTGGCTACTGTGCCCATACATTAGTGAATAATCCTCTAAAGGTTCCGTGTTGCAAGGTAATGCATTCACTTTTAAAATAAAACCAGGCAATGTTCTTTCTTCCAAACGATATGTAGTTCGTTCTGCTTTAACCTTGTTACAGAGCCTACATAAAAACCAATCACCTCAAACAGAATTTCCACCTAAACCATCATGCTGGCAAGAGTGCAAGTCTACAACGCTACTATATACATGAAAATATAGATCGTGGAATAAATATGTTATTAAATGAACCTGTTATTAAAATAATACTTTGTCTGATATACAAACTTTGTGTGTATATTGTTAAAAACTGTGATATGAAATGATTGAAAATTAACCCTTTTTTTGCGGTATGTGTCCATATCAGGGCCAGTGTTAGACAACAAACTTAATTAACCCCTTAAGGACCAAACTTCTGGAATAAAAGGGAATCATGACATGTCACACATGTCATGTGTCCTTAAGGGGTTAAAGGAACACTGTAGCTTAATGAATGCAGATGTTTATTCGTAATGCTATAGTGCCCCCCTCCCTAGCTCTAAATATGTCCCCTTTCCCTGAGCAAAAAAAAATATTTACTCATCTTATTCCAGCACAGAGGCTCTTCCTGCTCTGCTGACCATTACCTCCTCCTTGAGAGTCCAATCCAAGGCTTTTCATAGAGGAGCATTGGGACCTAATGTGTCTGCACGGTAAGTGCATGCACATTCAATATTCCCCATAGGAGAGCATTGAGTCAATGCTTTCCTACAGAGCTTCCGCATCATGTGACTTAACCCTGCAATGTAAAACTTGTCGTTTCTCAAAAATGACCGTGTTTTACGTTGCAAGATTCAGGGGACAGGAACACTGCACGAAAACCACTTAATTGAGTTAAAAAGTGGTCTGGGTGCGTACAGTGTCCCTTTAACCCTTTCCAAACAATGACACATATAATAAAGGTAGATCTTAATAATAATACCATACAGACCAGTTTTATTACGCAGAGTCCTCACATCTGGTTAGCACAGACCTCATCATTTGTCTTGTCATGCTCGTATGAATGGGACAGATAGCCTGCAGTGCTTGGTGATATTGCTTCCGACCTCTTCCTCAATCTTGGCATGAAGTCTGCTTTAATCAATTCTTCACGCTTCTTAGACTGTTTATAAATATTGTCCATATGTTGTTCATTTACTTTTTTTTTTTAACATGGCTAAAGTAAATGGTCTGCATGAAAAAAAACAACAACAACAAAGTCCTGTGTTAGATATCACCTATGCATTGTGAAAATATATTTTGAATTTTCAGGGAACTGGACAAATGAATCACATAGAGCAAAGCGATATGTGAATATAGACAAAATTTGTTAACGAAATTGTTTCTTTCATTCAGGTAATTGTTGTTCATGTCGTCTCCCTGACACTGAGGATGACTGAACTGGCATACCGAGGTTTTAATTGGTTTATTGCAATATTGCTCAGTTTTGCAACAGACATTGTGCAAGTTACAAAGTTGCATTCTGTGTAAACTGGTTTGCTAAGAAAGAGGGAAAGCAGCGTTTATATCTGGAAGGACAATTATAGCAATTGCCCAATTAATGTCTTCATTCCTGTAAGTTATTACGAAATGTTTGGAGTGAGATAAAATGCTACAACCTGCCATATTATTTACTTCCAACTATAAAATTAATAATTTATGTTAAAACTGCCGCCCAAGGCATTGAACATCTTAAAATAGACTTGTTATGAGTTTCAGTCTAACTGTTTACTGTGATATACCGTATTCTTCAATGTATAAGACTGTTTTTTTTTCTAAATAGTTTTTAGTCTAAAATTGGGGGTCGTCTTATACACGGAATGTCACTGCAGGGGTTAAAAAAACAACAACTTGTGCACGGGAAAAGTAGAAAATAGGTTAGCGCTAACAATATAATAGGTAGTCAGCAACCTTACAGAGGGTAACCCTCTTACCCTCTGGAGTGAGAATGTACAACAAAAAGAGAAAAAGGCTGCGCCAAAATAAAACAGAATAAAATATATAAATAATAAAATTAGTCCCGATATATATAGGAAAATAAAATGTCTGTTCCACACGTTCCACTGGTAGAGTGTTCCCTCTTTCTTTGATACTTCAGATCCTCTTGTGATATGGAAAACACAAAGGGAAAGGACCAATCGTGCAGAGTGTATAAGATACGTGGCAATAAAATAATAAGATGTATTACACTCACATTTACATGAGCTATAACCAGCTCGGGGGTAACAGGTGTTCAGCAGAATAATCCCTGCTTGTAGGATATTACGAATGCTTTTCCTCTTTGGGTCTGATGGTGTCCAACTCTCAGGAAAAGGGAAGAATAGGAACGACAAATAGTGCTCTCTGATGGTATAATGTGGTATAAATAAAAAGAAAAGGAAATATACTCACAATTGAAGTGCAGATCACACTGCACTTGAGATATAGCGTGGGCGGTATAATCCCCACCTCAGGATATATAAAATGCCAGGAAAAGAAATAGTAAAAATGTTGTATGTGTAAAAATAATAAAAATAATATGAATGGCACAGTAGTATAACCAAACTTAATTTATTATTTAAAATACACAATCAAATTTATTGGTTTGGCTATACTACTTTGCCATTCATATGATTTTTATTATTTTTACACATACAAAATTTTTACTATTTCTTTTCCTGGCATTTTATATATCCTGAGGTGGGGATTATACCGCCCACGCTATATCTCAAGTGCAGTGTGATCTGCACTTCAATTGTGAGTATATTTCCTTTTCTTTAGAAGAGGGGGTAAGAATAAGAAGGGGGAGTAAGAAGAAGAGGGGGGAGTAAGAAGAAGAGGGGGGAGTAATAAGAAGAAGGGGTAATAAGAAGGGGGGTAAGAAGAAGAAGGGGGGTAAGAAGAAGAAGGGGTAAGAAGAAGGGGGGAGTAATAAGAAGAAGGGGGTAAGAAGAACAAGGGGGGAGTAAGAAGAACACAGGGAGGAGGGGGGGTAAGAAGAACACAGGGGGGGTGAGAACACACAGAGGGAGGAGTGAGAAGAACACAGGGAGGGTGGAGGGGGGATGAGAAGAGCACAGGGAGGGTGGGTGAGTGTGAGAAGAGACCGCTAGGGGAGGGTGGGGGAGAGGAGAGACCACTAAGGGGCAGGGGAGAGCTCTATAGGACAGGGGGCAAGACAGGGAGCTCTTTAACACTACGCGCACACACACACACACACACAATGCATCCCTATACATATACAGAAACACACAATGCATCCCTATACATTCACAGAAACACACAATGCATCCCTATACATTCACAGAAACACACAATGCATCCCTATACATACACAGAAACTGAACATGCTTCCCTTACACACAGAGAAACACACAATGCATCCATTACACACACACACAATGCAACCCTTACACACAAAGACAATGCATCATTTGCACACATACACAGAAACATACAATGCAAACCCTTACACACACATGCAAACACACACACTGTTTTTCTTACATACACACAGAAACACAATGCATCTCTAACACTCAATGCACACACATACAGACACACACCTTGCATCCCTTATGCATACAAACACAGGTTCACACAATGCATCCCTCACACACAACCAGAAACACATAATACATCCCTTATACACAAATACACACTGCTTCCACTACACACAAACACACTGCATCACCTGCACAAACTGGTATCCCTATACACTACATACCATAAGCACACATATTAGATAACACATAACACATCCCCTACCCACTCCACTCCCTGTGAGCGAGCTCATGGGTGGGTGGAACATATAAGTGGACTTATGAGTGGGCCTTATGGGCATACTCACAGTCAGGCACTGGGGCCCAGACCTTGAGCTGTGTAAGAGGCCCCCAAAAAATGGAGCTGCTTCCAATTCTCCCAGAACGTTGAATTTTGTGACCACAGTTGCAAACAGCCTCCAGAGGTCCTGTTCTACACCAGACCAGTGGAGCCAAACTGCAGCCCATAATCATCCTCATCTAATTGTAAGTAGGCAATCTAGTATATTATTAGTGACACTAATCTATAATTTACCTCACATTAAAGGGACACTATAGCTTAGTGAAGTGGTTCTGGTGTCTATAGCTGGTCCCTGCAGGCTTTTTAATGTAAACACACACTGTGTGCAGCACTGGCGTTAGTTCATATGGCAGATCATATGGGTGGGGCATTGTGATGTCACATGGGGGGGGGGCGGCAAATTTATATTTTGTCTAGGGCGGCAAAAATCCTTGCACCGGCTCTGATCCTGGGCAGGTGCACCAGTATGTTGACCCACAGGAGGGGAGTGCACTGATTGCACTGCACTCTCCTCCTGCCCAGACCCATCTTGACCGCAGTGCAAGTGCCCTCTGCCCCTAATTTACAGTGGCTCACACTCACAACAAGCAGTGCCTGGAGCCCTTTGCAGAGACGGAAACAAAGAGGTTCTGCGGCAGCTGGCCGTCCTGCAAGCATTACATTAAACAGCTGTTCCCCATGCAGCCACAGGTGGCGTTGTGCTGGGAGACTGTGATTACTCTTCACTTCCTCCCAGCCTACAGAGCAGCGCATGGAGGAGAGAGGAGGAGGCATGATTTAATCTTGAATAAATCCTCTAAGCAAACCTTTATAAATTTGGGGGGATCAGCTCTGTTTCCACAGTTTATTGGTGTTTACTCTCATCTCTGTATTAATATTGAGGGATGTCTAAGTAGTAACATCAGTGTGTGTCAGCAGGGCCAGCCGTTGACAACAGAGGCACCCGGCGGCCAACACAGCTCACAAGTTGGGTACACCAGCATATTTAATTTAAATGATTCGCTGGTGGTCCACTGGTGCGCACCAGCAGTAGGTACAGTCAGATCATATCCTCTCCCTCGTGGTTCCGGCGCTCAGTTAGTGAGTCAGAGCACAGGCTCAGAGATTCTCAGCCTGTGCTCTGACAACATTGAAAGTCAGAGCCGTGAAGGAGCGGGTATGGCAAAGAGCTACTGATTAGCATAACATCAATATCCGTTATAAAACCAGGAAAAGGTGGGCATGGATGGTGACAGTGGCGTACTAAGGGGGGGCGGGGGGGGCGGTCCGCCCCGGGTACCATCAGGCAGGGGGGTGCCACCAGGGCTGGCCAGGCTTGTAGTTCAGTGAGCTGTGTGGCTGCACCGGGTGCCGTAGCAGCAGGGCGCCGGGCAGCCGACACAGCTCACACGCAGGGGCTGGAAGCAGGAAACCTGCACGGAGATTTGGGGGCGGAGCTAAAACGGCCGTGGGGCGGAGCTAAGCCGGATGCGGGGGCGGAGCTAAATGCAGCCTCATACTGCTGCACACAGAGAGAGGGGAAGCAGGAAGGAGTCCCTGCTTCCCCAACTACAGCACAGGAGGGACTGGATCCACTCCTCCTCCAGCCCAATCTTACTGTAAGTGAGAGAGTGTGTGCTGTGTGTAACTGTGATTGTGACTGTCTTTGACTGTGTGTGCTGTGTGTAACTGTGATTGTGACTGTCTTTGACTGTGTGTGCTGTGTGTAACTGTGATTGTGACTGTCTGACTGTGTGTGAGTGTGTAACTGTGATTGTGACTGTCTTTGACTGTGTGTGCTGTGTGTAACTGTGATTGTGACTGTCTTTGACTGTGTGTGCTGTGTGTAACTGTGATTGTGACTGTCTTTGACTGTGTGTGCTGTGTGTAACTGTGATTGTGACTGTCTGACTGTGTGTGAGTGTGTAACTGTGATTGTGACTGTCTTTGACTGTGTGTGCTGTGTGTAACTGTGATTGTGACTGTCTTTGACTGTGTGTGAGTGTGTAACTGTGATTGTGACTGTCTTTGACTGTGTGTGAGTGTTTAATTGTGATTGTGACTGTCTTTGACTGTGTGTGAGTGTGTAAGTGTTATTGTGACTGTCTTTGACTGTGTGTGAGTGTGTAACTGTGATTGTGACTAGGGATCGACCGATTATCGGTTTTACCGATATAATCGGCCGATATTCGTGTATGAGTGACTGTCTGTGACTGTGTGTGTGTGTGTGTGTGTGAGTGACTGCCTGTGACTGTGTTGTGTGTATGTGTGACCGTCTGCCTGTGATTGTGGGTGTGACTGTCTGTGAATCTGTGTGTGTATGTGTGACTGTCTGCCTGTGTGATTGCCTGCGTGTTTGACTGTCTGCCTGTAACTGTGTGTGAGTGACTGTGTCTGACGGTCTTCGCCCTGCAGTGAGCCGGCAGCCAGGATATGATGTCATCGCGGCCTCGGCATCATTACAGGGCGTGCGATGGACCTTTGCAGAAAGAGCACAGAGATCCCAGCAGCAACCACTGACCACCAGGGACTGAGGATCCACTCCAGCCCTTCTAGAGCAAGGTAGGGAGGCAGGGTGGACCTCTTAATGATTAAATGTGTGTATGTATGTAATATTTGTGTGTGTGTATGTGATTGTGGGTCAGTGATTGTGTTTGTGTAAATCTGTGATTATGTGTGATTGTGTGTATCTCTGCGTATGTGTTTAGTAGATAGCCCCCTTATTTCCTGTCCTTAAATATTGCAATCCCACATAAGGATAACAAATAAGGGATTTATCTGCTAAACAACTGAAAATAAGAAAAGGGCATTTTTTTTATCCTTTATCTGTTTAGTAGATCATTCCCTGAATTGGTGCCCGTATGTGAGATTTCCATATTTAAAGATACCAAATGAGGGTGCTGTTTAGCTGATAGCACCTTATTTGGTGTCCTTAAATATGGCAATCCCACAAAGGATAGCAAATAGGAGTTATCTGCTAAACAAAGATTGAAATTAAGAGGTGTCAGCCAGCCCACAACAAGAAATCTGGGTGGCTAATGTGAATAATATGCAAATGTGTAGTCAGATGCCAGCATGCAGAACACAGCATGCTGGCATCAGACAGCCAATGGCAGCATATTACCCCATCCGCTAGTGAGAAGTTTTACTGCTCCCCCTCCCCCTCCTGTTTTGACTGTGGTATCTTATGTGCCCCCCCCCCCATATATATTGTTCCTAGAGTCGCCACGATGTCTGCATGTGTATCTGTGTGTGACTGTGTTTGTGTGTATATGTATCTGCATGTGTTTATGTCCGTGTATGTGTATATGTGCAGACATCTAAAAATCTCGCCAACACTACACACAAATACACTCATGCATTTCAACGTCAACACTACATACACACCCCACCATTATATATAACCATACCACTGCATTCAAATACCACACAACACACAAATGCATGCTTGCATTCAAACGCCAACACTACATACAAACACGCCGCTACATTCACTCACATATACTCCATACAAAAACATGCATACATTCAAACACACAAACACTGCTTAGTGCTAAATACATAAAAAAAATTGGTTGTTTTTATATTTAAATTTGGGGGGGGGGGGCAGGGGGGTGCCAAAAATAGGACCCGCCCCGGGTGCCAAATGCTCTAGGTACGCCCCTGGATGGTGAACTGATTTGGTGGCGCAATGGGCCACTTGACTGGTTTTGCCCCCCAGGCCTAAGGCTGCCAGCCCTCCCCTGGTAATATCGCTGCCTTTTAATTGGAAAAACACAGGTTTAAATCCTAATTACCATAAAACCTCACGGATTGTCTGAACGTAGCTTCTTTACCTATAGATATCTTTATTCTATAATTGTAACGCACTGCAGAATATATATTATATAATATATAATCATAATGTGTATACTGTTTCAATGTGCCTTAAATTGCTTACATTGTTAGAAATGACTGGATACTATTTGATTCCAAATTAACTGATACCATTTAAATTGTTCAAGTTTAATTCAATGATCACATACAAATTATATTAAGGTAACACAAGTTAAGTTTCTCTATTAAGAAGAACTATAGAATCATTACATATATTCAAGGACAGCAAAACTTAAATAAATGAAAAAATTAAAATGTGCAGATTTTGTTTTAAATTAAAAATGGATTGGATTGTGCAAAAAACAAACATATGCCACTTCTGATTTAAAAAGCTCCAGAAGTACAGTTGCTTAGGACGACAATTATCCCCATTTTTCATCACTGAAATGCAATTTTTATTTTTGTTGAAACTGTGCCTACAACATGCAACATTAGCTAAAAAAGAAAGTACTAAGAAAAATCTCTGCTTGGTGCTAGCATAATTGCAATTTCTAAATATATTAATATTGTGATGAATCTAATTAAAAATAGGATTTCATTCCTTAACTGTCAATCAGCTGTCCTCACAGATTCCTGTACTTATGGCAAAGAGGCAAAAAGCAAAAACTCACATTTGAGTGACGTGGGAGAAGAGGAGGAGAACCATATTACAGGTGGTTCTTCTGCTCCCAGTTACAGTAATATTCCTTTACCAAATGTGCCTCATGTTGCTGGGGGGATAAAGGAATATAGTGACAATGAGTGACGGCATAGCCAAAATGTTGACATCATCGAGTATAATTTCTCATTTTGGGCAAGCTGGGTCAAGCGCATTATAGATTTGTGAGAAGAAGGTGGGATTAGAGGACAGGTGCTATGTTACTGTAACATCCACAAACCTTGGACAGTTTTGTGCTGGTATGCTAGACAGACAGTATGTATCAGCATAGCAGCTCCAATAGTAACAAAATAATTAATATAATGTCTTCCATGCACGAGAGTACAAGATTATTGTGATTCTTGGACGATGAAGCTCCATGAGCTGACGAGACTAAACCATTGAGAGTGGAGCCAAATCAGAGCTGAGTCTAAATAATTATTTTATACATGACAATACAGGTTTTTATTAGATTTTACTCCTGCGGAAGACTTCAAATAGCATTCCTAAATTATGCATATTGCAGTGTATATCATTTATCTCAAGCTGTAAAACATGAGGCATTGCACAATCGCATTAAAACCCATTCACACCTTGCATAAATTTCCAAGAAATTGTATGGTAGGCTCTCAGAAACTGATACATAAAATTATATATCACAGTAGTTGAGATTGCAAATTGCATACCAACCCTGCCCTATACGTCTGCTTCACAGGAACTGAAATAATGACATTTGCAACATATTCGTCATTGACCAGTGTCTGATGAGTGATCAAGCCTGCTTGCTGTACTGGTACAATAAAATGAACACTGTTAAAAAAAAAAAAAAAAAGAAGGACACTATTCAATTAAGGGGATCTTACAGTTTACGTTTTTGTATGGGAAGTCCAAAATAAAGACTGATGGTGAATTTGTGGTTGACTCTATCTCTCAGACACATTATATGAATAATGAGACAATATCTGTGCAGACCATGTTTAAAGGGATATACCCCCCAATGAAAACATACACGTATTTAATTATGAATTATGACTGTGCAATCACAGTCTTTCCAATGCAGCTCACTGATAAGTCTTTGCAAGGCAGGCTCTCTGGGAAATTGCAGCCTCTTGAGTTTAGCTCCACTGAGCTTACCAAACCAGGAAGTAACAGGACTGGTTGTCTGATTGACAGCCTGGGGGTTGTACCAAGGTTAATTTATAAAAGTGCCAATTTCTTTTTAAATCTTCAGGCACAGTCGTCAAACATATAGCATGTCTCCAAGCTACAGCTTCCAGAGTGTCCTATTAAATGGCGGCCACCAAACAGCCCCTACTGTCATCATCTATACTGAGCTAATAGATTCTACTAAAACTTAAGATATATTAACATTTTCACTAACTAACTTAAAATAAAGCATTAATACATTTTATCAAGTAACTTAAAATATATTAACAGAACTCATGTTACTTTTTCATCACTTTCACTAACTGACTGTCACGGCTCCCGGTCCTTATCACCACGTGACCGCACCCGATCGGTGAAGTCACTTAGAAATTAAACTAGACTTACCTAAGTTGCAGCGGATCTCAGCCAGATGTTCATCCCTAGCGAGCGCGGCGTTACTATGGACGCCGGCCGCTGTAAAAGCAGCACAAGATATAGCCCTGACTCCAGCTGGGTTAGAGGTTATGCAGACGTGCGTGTGCGGCAAAACAAAGAACGCACACGTTCTGGAGTCAGGTGACCCTGTCCACCAATAAATGAAATTGAAGGGCTATATAAGCCCATTTCTTTATTTCTTCCTTGCCCTGTCGTGGTTTCCACCTCTTTGGTTATCCGAGAGCGCATTGGGTTTATTGATTCCTGTTTTTTTTTATCTTGGCTTGTTCTGATTATCTATATTTCTGGTATCCCTGACCCTTTGGCTTTGTCTTCTCGTTTTTGCTCCTGTCTGTACCCCTGACTTCGGCTTGTTTCTTACTATGCTTTCTACATTAAGTCAGACCATTCTAAGGACTGGTAATACGTTTTTCTGGTTGACTTGATTCTGCGTGTTGGTTCAAAGCCCCCTTCTGACACTGACCCACTTAAACCCATGTCACATCTATCTTACTGCTGGAAAATTTGACTGCTAACTTCATGCAAATCTCCGTAAACAATTCTACAAACAAAAACTTGATGACGGTAGCTCTGCCTTTTGCCAAGCATGTGAAAAAGGTAAGAAAAGGAGTTTTTATTTTTCAAGAAATGCTCACATTTATTTTTGGTGGGGGGTGAGAGAACTGCTTTAAACTGTACTGGAGCACATTCTCAAGCACTTTAAGAAAAATAGAAAATCAAACTAACATAAATATAAATTCAGGATGGTCCTCTGGGAAATGGAGACTTAATGGTTATTATTATTATTTATCATTTATATAGAGGCAACAAATTCCGAAGCGCTTTACAATATTATAAGTGGGTGAGATTTAACAATAAAGGAGACAATTACAAAAACTTACAGGAACGATAGGTTGAAGAGGACACTTCTCAAACAAGATTACAGTCTATGGGAGGTGGGGTGTAAAACACAACAAGACAGGAAATAGCAATCATACAAGGTGGGAGTGAAGCAGAGCTGGAGGAGAGAGTAGAGTGCTGCCCTTTAGGAGAGAGCAAGGGACAGGTATGTGAGGTTGAGGATGAGGTATAACTGGAATGCAGAGGGCAATTGAAGTCCATACCACAGGGGAGCACTGGTGAGCTTGGCTCTGACGGTAGCCTGTAAGCTGTGTTAGTAAATAGCACTTCTAAGAGCAACTCATTTGTGCTTTGTGTCTTTTATGCCACATTCAGGGTTATTCGCTAGAGTGAGCATCGTCAGAAATTCAAAGTAAATTTAAAATAGAATAGCATTGCTAACATGGAGAATTATTTAAATTCAACTGTTTTGGCCTTAAATTTGAAATCCACTTTTAATTCCTCGCAATTCTCACATTAGTAAAATTTTCATTCATACATTGATCCTTCCCAGAATTAGAGGGAGGGTTACATTTTATTACAGTTTGTTCGTCCCTGATCTTTCAATATGTCAGCCTATTCCAGAAGCACAAGAGTGAAAAATCTTGTTACATAAAAGAGGCATGACAAGAAAATATAATTACACATTGACAAGATCTACTTATGGTAATATGAATAGTATTTTGATATTTTGTGGAATGCATTTCCCCAGAATACCAACAATATGTAAAATAATGTCTGTATGTGAGCATAATTAAAGGTTTCAATATAGTGCGGGGAAAAGGTGGGTCCAAAAGCAGAGTGACAGTAGTTTGGAGGTGCAGAGGAGATATATATTTTTAACATAGCAGACTTTCTTATATTTTTCTTCCTTAGATTTTAATTTACAATGGGAAACTAAACCTAGCCCAGGTATATGTATATTGTCAGGGAAGGGGTGGCAGTGTATTTCAGGTGGCAGTGGAACCTCCGCCTTCCCCCGTCTGTAATCACACACGGTAAGACTATGTGTTTCTTTTTAATACTTTATAACGTTATGCCATTGCACTATTCAAAACTGACCTTTTATACACACATCGTGTAGGGGTATGCAAACTGATCGCTATCACAGACAGGAATTTTTTAAGAATATTATAATTTCCCTGAACTATTGAGATCTCTTTCTTTTTTTAGATCAATCATGGTCATTAATCTGTGAGAAGTGCAGAAAAACATCTTCCTTAACTGGAAGAATGATCTAAAAGATGTTTATCCCAGTGCTGTCCTACCCAAACTATTTCCTCCAAAAATGACTTTAACTTACAAAAAGGCAATGGTTGCCACGCAACATCAAAACAGAACATGTAGGTTTCTCGTCTGCAGTAAATATTATTCACCACTCTTTTTATGTAACCTATCATGTTGTAGATGACAGATTTCACAAAAAAAACATGTGCAGAGGTTTGAAAACAAATATGGGGTTTGCTACTAAAATTGGGAGTTGCGGAGAACTGACGAGGAGATATCAGTTTTTAGGTCAGCCGAGCAAAAATGCTAAGAAACATCAACCTCAGATCTTTTCTATCTCTGGACAAAAAAAAAAGTGCAGTTTCCTTGTACAGATCTCCACAATTTCCAGTTTAGTGTGGAAACGCTGAGTGTGTAATGATTTTACAATGAATACGCAAATTTTAAATTATAATATCTGAGCATAAAAAAATAACTGAGTCTGAAAATCTTTCCAATTTCATTACTTTGTCATTTCTTAGTCAGTGTTTCACCACCCCTGATTTAATGTATTATCCTATTCGGTTCGGGTAAGTAAAATAAATTGTCTGCTTTGGCAATTCGGACCAATGGCCTCCTCCCTACACTTCTGAAATTCGGGACTTAGGCAATTTGGAACTTCAGCAATTCAGAACTTCGGTAATTAGGACTGTAACCCTAAACTCTAAACCTTAACCCTCACCCCTAACCCTAACCCTAAACCCTAACCCTAACCCTACCCCAAACCCTAACTTCTGAACTTCGGCAATTTGGAACTCACCAATTCGGAACTTCTGTAATTCGGACCATAACTCTAGACCCTAATCCCTAACCCTAACCCCTAAACTCTAGCCCCTAACCCTAGACCCTAATCCCTAACCCTAACCCCTAAACTCTAGCCCCTAACCCTAAACCCTACCCCTAACCCACACCTGAACTTCGGCAATTGGGAACTTCAACAATTGGGAACTTCGGCAATTCGGTTTTGGTTCGGCATTTCGGAAATTCGTCACTTCGGAAATACGGCACTTCGGCAATTTGAACTTCGGACATTCGTAATCATCTAAATGTCCGAATTTCACAAAATTCATCCAAATGTACATTTGGAACGAAACTAATTGCACATGTCTAATTACTATATCTATGTTTTCCAAATGCCACTTCCACCTATGTTGAAAATTCATCCACATTACACCTGCTTCACTCAATATTCAAATAGCCTGCATCAAAGTATGGCACCATTAGAACCCACCACTATATATGCTGAGTACCTATCGCCAGGCAATCCTAGGGTGTAGACTGTGCCTATATCAGACCTACAACTCTGTGATTACTGACCATGAGTCCTCCTAAAGGTCGACTGGTTGCTGGCTCGAAGGCATTAGTCCATCCTTCTCACCAATTCAACCAACCTAATAGCTGCCACCATCCCCAAAGGGACAATAAGTGGATGGAGCAAAGATATGTGTATGTATAACAATTAATAATGTAAAATTGCTGAATTATTTTAGACTTCATAGGCTTAAATTTATATATATTTTAAAAACCTTTTAAAAACTAATAAAATCTGTCAACATTGAAGTTGCTGTTTAGTAGATAGGAGAGTGCGCTGGATCTTGTGTATTGTTTATTGTATAATATGGCCCCCAGCAGCACCCCATTTAAGCATGTTCAGGTGAGTGCAGCCACCCCCCCATGTTCCATATGTATATATATATATATATATATATATATATATATATATATATATATATATATATAATATGCATGTTCTGATGAGTGCAACCCTGTTGGTTTCCTATGTAAATATATTTGGGAGTCCAGACTAGTTCCCTTGGCTTTGACCTCCTCCTCCCTGTTTAACCTTGACCTGCAGAGAGCCCCTAGAACAGTGATGGCGAACCTATGGCACGCGTGCCACAGGTGGCACGCCGTGCCCTCTCTGTGGGCACGCGGCCACAGGTCCGCCATCACTGCAGAGTAGGCACCTGCCTGCCCGAAACGGCAGGCGCCTACTCTGCTTCCGGTTCGGGAGGCAGGGGGAGGGATCTGTGATGCTGATCCCCTGTCCTCCCGCGCGATGCTGTGTGGAGCGTTGCCGAGCGTTACCATGGCAACGCTCCACACAGCATCGCGCGGGAGGACAGGGGATCAGCATCACAGATCCCTCCCCTGCCTCCCGAACCGGAAGCACTGCCTGCCACCACCGGACCACCAGGGATGACGGTACCGCCACCGGACCACCAGAGATGGCTGTGTCCCCCCCCTACTTCATTAAAGGTAAGAAGGAGGGAGGGGGGGATACTGACACACAGCACCCCTACCCCCCCAGAAGTACCCTTACACCCCCAGCACCACCCCTAGCCCCCACAGCACCCCCCAGAAGTACCCTTACCCCCCACAGCAACCCCCCACCCCCCAGAAGTACCCTTACCCCCCCAGCACCACCCCTATCTCCCCAGCAGCACCCTAGCCCCCACAGCACCCCCCAGAAGTACCCTTAGCCCCCACAGCACCACCCCACCGCCCCAGAAGTACCCTTACCCCCCCAGCACCACCCCTATCTCCCCAGCACCACCCCTACCCCCCCAGCAGCACCCTACCCCCCCAGAAGTACCCCTACCACCCCAGCAGTACCCCTACCATCCCAGCAGTACCCCTCTACCCCCCCAGCACCCCTACCCCCCCAGCACCCCTAACCCCCCTCAGCAGTACCCCTACCCCCCCTCAGCAGTACCCCACCACCATCAGCAGTACCCCTACCACCATCAGCAGCACCCTACCCCCCCAGAAGTACCCTTA
Source organism: Pelobates fuscus (assembly GCF_036172605.1). Lineage (NCBI taxonomy): Eukaryota > Metazoa > Chordata > Amphibia > Anura > Pelobatidae > Pelobates > Pelobates fuscus. Next base: position 22,527,588 of record NC_086319.1, on the reverse strand, counting down.
CCCCCACAGCACCACCCCTATCTCCCCAGCACCACCCCTACCCCCCACAGCACCCCCCAGCAGCACCCTACCCCCCAGAAGTACCCTTACCCCCCAGCACCACCCCTATCTCCCCAGCACCACCCCTACCCCCCACAGCACCACCCCACCCCACCCCAGCAGCACCCTACCCCCCCAGAAGTACCCTTACCCCCCACAGCACCACCCCTATCTCCACAGCACCACCCTACCCCCCCAGAAGTACCCCTACCCCCCCAGAAGTACCCCTACCACCCCAGCAGTACCCCTACCCCCCACACACAGCACCTCTACCCCCACACACAGTACCCCTACCCACACACAGTACCCCTACCCACACACAGTACCCCTACCCACACACAGTACCCCTATACCCCCCAGCAGTACCCCTACCCCTCAGCAGTACCCTACCCCTCAGCAGTACCCCTACCCCCCACGCAGTATCCCTATCGCCCACGCAGTACCCCTACCCCCCACACAGTACCCCTACCTCTCAGCAGTACCCCTACTTCCCAGCAGTACCCCTAACCCCCACAGCACCCCTACCCCCCACACACAGTATCCCTACCCCCCACAGCAGTACCCATACCCCGCCAGCAGTATCCCTACCCCCCACACAGTACCCCTACCCCCCAGCAGTACCCCTACCCCCCACACAGCACAGCACCCCTCTTACACACACATACAGCACCCCTCTCACACACACATACAGCACCCCTCTCACACACACACACACAGCACCCCCCTCACACACAGCACCCCCCTCACACACAGCACCCCCTCACACACACACACACACAGCACCCCCCCAAACACACACACAGCACCCCCCCAAACACACACACAGCACCCCCCAAACACACACACAGCACCCCCCCCCCAAACACACACACAGCACCCCCCCATACACACACACAGCAACCCCCCAAACAAACACACAGCACCCCCCACACACACACACACAGCACCCCCACACACTTACACAGCACCCCCACACACTTACACAGCACCCCCACACACTTACACAGCACCCCCCACACACTTACACAGCACCCCTCATACACTTACACAGCACCCTTCATACACTTACACAGCACCCCTCATACACTTACACAGCACCCCTCATACACTTACACGGCACCCCTCATACACTTACACGGTACCCCTCATACACACACAGCACCACTCATACACACACAGCACCCCTCATACACACACACAGCACCCCTCATACACACACACAGCACCCCTCATACACACACAAAGCACCCCTCACATACAACACACACACACACCCCCACACACACACCCCCACACACACACACACACGCACCCCCCCTCCACACACACGCAATTGCCGTGTTGGCACTTTAAGGAAAAAAAAGTTGGCATGTATTGCGTTTTGGGCACTCGGGCTCAAAAAGGTTCGCCATCACTGCCCTAGAAGAAGGATTTCCCAAGTACGTGGGTTAATCTAAAGAAAAGCAGGCATTAGGTTACTAGATTAGGACCTTCCAACAATGCAATACATTCTATCGTTGCGGCAGGCTTATGCAGTGCATAATCATTTACTTTTTTCAAGTCCCCATTATTATGTATGTCAGGTGTTTTTTAGAAAAACAAACTATAAAACATTGTGAACTTTAAAAATAGTTAGCAATCAACGTCATGATGCTAAATGTAGCTACTGATAGACTATGATATGATACATAGCTTAAACAATGACAGAGATTATTATTATTATCGTCCATCATTTTTAGACTTTATATGTATTTACATTTTTGTACATCTTGATAGCTAGAATTTGTTTTGAATGGTTACATTGTTTAGTGGTTGTTGCATGCTCTTAACTATACATGACATGTTTTGGATTCTTTACACATTTACATTTTCACTCATAGGAAAAAAAAAAGATGTGAGATTTGCAAAACTGAAAAAATATATGAAATAATACTGGCATACACAAACCAGAAGGTTTACACTACAATCAATAACTAACAAACACCAGGAATACAGGTAACAGAAAATATCAGAAAAAACAATAGAAACGTTGATTGCAAATGGTGTCTGCCCCTAAAATTGTGAAGAATTAAATACACTAGTACAAAGTAAAAATAAGAATTATGAAGTGAAATATAATATATAGATTACAATACAGGTAGTGGCTATGGGTGAGGTATGGCCCTCACTAAAATATAGATTTTTATTCCTTATCACGCATTCCTTATTTGCATGCATTCGAAGAGTAGATGTTGAGACGATGTTAGACATTCTAAGCCTCATGATCACTACAGTTTATTGTGCTAGGAGGCAATTGATGTAGTCCTTCTAAATTTTGGCAAATCATTTTCAAACTCGAGTCATACAATGCTGTATTGATAATGAGAAAATAGAACATCCTCATTGTGATGACTCCAGCAGATGGATGGGGTTTAGGTGTCAGAGAATGCTGTTTTTGTCTCTTGAGAACAATCTGACAAAAATATGAGGAACATATATCCTTCTAGGATCATATTCACTATAGTACACTGTTGTGGTTATGGTTCTTAGAGTGTCCATTTAATGTAAAAGGATTTCCCAGATTGGAGGCATTCACAATTACATTATCAGCTATTCTTAGTGCTGCTTACTAGAGATGTCCCGAACAGTTCGCTGGGAACTATTCGCCAGCGAACGTAGCTTGTTCGCGGTCGCCACGGCGGGCGAACATATGCGATGTTCGGTCCGCCCCTATTCATCATCATTGAGTAAACTTTGACCCTTTACCTCACAGTCAGCAGACACATTCCAGCCAATCAGCAGCAGATCCTCCCACCTCCATGACGAATAGGTGGCGGACCGAACATCGCATATGTTCTCCCACCGCGGCGACCGCGAACAAGCTATGTTCGCCGGTGAACAGTTCCCGGCGAACTGTTCGGGACATCTCTACTGCTTACTTTTGGTTTCAAGAAATAAGTATAGACACCTGTTCCTATCGTCAAGTGATTCTCAGAAGGTCCTCCTGCTTCGCCATGGCCAAAAAATGTCCCAATTTGTTTTTGTCGCATAGTTTGTTTTTGAAATAACATCCTTTTCCCTATTATCCAGTTCTTTGGACAATCCCAGCATTTATCTCTCTAGAATAGTCAGACTAGAAGCAGTTTATCAATAAAGCAGATAACACCCTTGTGACAATCAAAGTGTAACATTACATTCACAAGGAAATAATCATATAATCATCTTTTCAAATGTTATTGGAGGTGCTAATTACTTTAAAATGGACAATACAGTTATCTAACACAAAGTTGCCAGACTATTTAGCAATCGTCAGTTTGTAAATTTTAGATTTACATTCTGTTACTTTCGATTTTTTTTTATTGCAATAGTTATCCAGAAAAAATATAAAACCAAACCAAGAAAATGTTTTCCAATGAATGAAGTCAAGAAAAACACAGACAAGAAAAAAGAAGAAAGCACTCATCCTCTCTGATCTCGCACCACCAAGGATGTGAATGATTTTTTTTTCTCTGCCATTTATGCTTCAATTGGTGCAATTGGTAGCAGAAGGATCTGTAGTAACAGCAGTAAGGCCCACAAGTAGTAGGCAGAGTACCGAGGTAGTGTCCCCAGTGTCTGAATTTGGTGGTGGGGTGATGAAACTAGATAATATTGCACTTCCCTCCACCATTGCAGACATAGATTATTCACCCAGGACAAACAAAACTATGAGTCAGGGGGACCACAAGAGGAGAGTTTGGAGAGGCCAGGCAGTTGTCCACCACTGTCTCCAGCAAGTGTGCACTCTTCTCCTGCATCTTCTCCACCTCTAAGTCCATTTCTATCTGCTTTTGAGCTGCCTCATCCAGTAGAGACAATTGTAATATCATCTGCTACCAGTGCCACAAGTAGCTCGCCCACTGTGATTGTTATCATCACCATAAGCACTAATAGTCAATCAAGTGTTGCAACAGCTTCCATTGTCACTGATGCTGATCCACCTGCATCTTCAGTTGAGGTTAGTGTATTTCCTTGTAATTTCACTGTTCCTGACTAAGCCTCATGGTGCGGCTGCACATGTTACCTCCACAGACGTTGTTGGTATAAGATGATAGGGCACTGTTGTTGTTTTTTAACATACTGTCACTCACACCTTTTTCTTCTGAGCTTTGTTCTTCTAAGGGTGGAACGAGTGTGCGCATTGTCAACAGCCCACGCACTGTTTACTTTCATTTTTTTGAAAACGTAATCGATATTTATTTAGTAGGGATTACTAGATGGGATCTTATACGTGACATACTGGCATGGTCAGTTGCAAAAAACCTACGTATGTGATGTCCTTGCAATGTACAAGGCTGTTAGTCTTCTGATTCAGCTGAGAAGAAATTAGCCCTACCATTTATTAAACAAAAATAGATGTTTGTGCTAAAAAAGGGGATGCTCCTTAGTGGATTAACTACTACTACTTACAGTCTGTAACATTAGAGCATAGCACCATACTGAACACATTCAGAAACAAAATGACTTTTTTACTACAAAAAGGGAAAAAAAAGACCTGCCACGCTCAGTGCCGTTTTCACTTGTGCAGAAGACTGCCTACACACTGTATTATAAATGGCAAATAAAAAAAATACAACTCCCCCTCCCTGACCCCCACAAATCAGTATAATTATTCTATTTAAATCAGTGAATCAACGTTGGTGTAAGTGGCTCTGGTAGTGGCTAGACACAGAAGTTGAACTGGTAGTGGCTAGGCACAGCAGTAACCTCACCCATATCACACAAGGATCAATTACACAATGTGTACATCTCCCACTCAATGTTTGTCTAAGTGGCTCTGGTAGTGGCTAGGCACAGCAGTAATCTAACCAGTTTCACACCAGGCTATCTCCCAGTAATGTTTATTTAAGTGGCTCTGGCAGTGACTAATCACACCAGAAACCCAACCAAGGCTATCATCCACCATAGTTTGTGTAAGTCACTCTGGTAGTGGCTAGGCACAGTAGTAACCTACAAGTATCTAGGATCTATGACACAGGGATCAATGACACAATGTGTCTATTTTCCACTCAATGATTGTGTAAGTGGCTCGGATAGTGGCTGGGCACAGCAGTAACCTAACCAGTCTCCTCAGTAGTCTCATATATGGATCAATTAAACAATCAGTCTGAGTTGGCTGCAGTGGTGTACATACCGGGGTCGCGGCTGCGACCCAGGTATGTACCCACAGGGCCAGCCTCTTCTCCTGGGGGGCCCAAGAGCCGGCCACCTCAGGGCCCCCCGAGGTTGGCCCTGCTGTCACCCGGCTGGCTGGTCCTGCGGGCGCGCGAGGGAGCACTCTCCCCTGGGTGCTCCCTCTTCAGCTCCCTCGCGCACCACACTGATACCGGAGCCAGAAGATGACGTCATCTTCCGGCTCCGGTATCAGTACACGGCGCGCGAGGGAGCTGAAGAGGGAGCACCCAGGGGAGAGTGCTCCCTCGCGCGCCCGCAGGACCAGCAAGCCGGGTGACACCACTGGACCCCAGGGAATCCCCTCAGCTCTCCCACAGGTAAAGAGGCTGGGGGGATTAAATAAATAAAATAAAAAAAACATGTGTGTGTGTGTGTGTATGTTAGTGAGTGTATGTTAGTGAGTGTGTGTTAGTGAGTGTGTGTTAGTGTGAGTGTATGTTAGTGTGAGTGTATGTTAGTGAGTGTGTGTTAGTGTAAGTGTATGTTAGTTAGTATGTGTGAGTGTATGTTAGTGAGTGTGAGTGTGTGTGTGTGTGTTAGTGTGTGTGTGTTAGTGAGTGTGTGTGTGTTAGTGTTAGAGTGTGTGTGTGTTAGTGTGTGTTAGTGTTAGAGTGTGTGTGTGTGTTAGTATTAGAGTGTGTGTGTTAGTGTTAGTGTGTGTGTGTAAGTGTGTGTGTGTGTGTTAGAGTGTGCGTGTTAGTGTTAGTGTGTGTGTGTGTGTGTGTGTTAGAGTGTGCGTGTTAGTGTTAGAGTGTGTGTCTGTGTGCGTCTGTTAGTGAGTGTGTATGTATGTTTGTCACTGAGTGTGTATGTATGTCTGTCACTGAGTGTGTGTCTGTCAGTTAATGTGTGCGTGTGTGTCTTAAGCACTTACCTTTCTCCAGCGCCAGACTCCCTTGGCGCTGGGGATCTCTCCGCCCCGATCCGCCTCTCAGTTCCGAATGCGCATGCGTGGCAAGAGCCACGCGCGCATTCAAACCGCTTATAGGAAAGCATTACTCAATGGACGTTCAGCGTCTTCTCACTGGGATTTTGAGAATGGCAGAAAATCCACTAGCGGATGTCAATGAGACAGCCACTAGAGGCTGGATTAACCCTCAGTGAAACATAGCAGTTTCTCTGAAACTGCTATGTTTTCAGCTGCAGGGTTAAAACTAGAGAGACCTGACACCCAGACCACTTCATTGAGCTGATGTGATCTGGGTGTCTGTAGTGGTCCTTTAAGTGTATGTGTTTATGCATGCACTGGCGTACATACCGCTGTCGCAGGGGTCGCAGCCCTGCGACCAGGTGCCCGCCGCCATGTGTTGCGGCCCCAGCCTGCGCAGAGTAAGCGCGCGCGCGGGGGGGGGGGGGGCCCACGGATCAGTTTTCGCACCGGGGCCCCATGGGTTGTGTGTACGCCACTGGCTGGCTGGCTTAAGGGTCAATTTATTTGAGAATACCTGACTTTTATTTTTACACACATAAGCGTCATAATCGGATCAGTCATTCTTGAAATGCTGCAATACAGGTCCTGTAAAGCACGTGGTGTGAAACTGCAACATTATTCACAAAGGAATGTCTGCACATCAATGCTAGTTATTTAAAATTTAGCCCTAGGGCAATAAAACGGTGGGATTCTGTGCATTGGTGGCATTTATGTATCTGCAGGATGTATTCCACCCAGTAGCACACACCCAGTGCTTGAAATATTATTTGGTATTGTCAGCATCTGAAGATTTTGTGGGTCATTTTAATTGGTGAGTGTTACCTTGTAACTATTTTCGGTATGTTAACTAAACTGGTCTCGTTACTCGGTCAGACAAGCATTTTCTTCTATCTCCCATAAAGCATTTTATGATCATCTGATCCATTTAATAACCTTTTATAATCTTTATTTTATAACATTTTAAAAGAGTAAATTATCTTTATTGTTTGACCCTCAGTCAGCGATTTAGATGAGGCCATGGTAATTGAGTGTAAGCGCAACACCTTTAAATGTTCCAAGGATCAGAGGACTGTCACCAATTAGACTATGATCAAGGTCAGTATAACATATTAAGATTTCAATCTTTACTTTCACCACTAGACTAACAAGACCAGCTGGGGAGATGGTGTTTGGAACTACAGTCCTTGTCTGCACCTCATTTCACATTTTGCAATTTCCTAAATGAAGTATATTTATTTAGTTACATAAATGCTATCTATTACTTTACCTTTATGTATAATGTGGGAATACGACTCTGAAAATACATCTGAGTGTGCAGGTGACTCCAGGTAATCACTTTGTGATTGTTATTTTTCCAGTTTTCATGCATCACAGACTGAGGAAATTTTAGTATTTCTGTTCTGTACTTGTTCCACTTAAAATGTGTTAGGATTAGCATTAGTACTAGGGTTAGAACTAGGGTTAAGACTAGGATTAGGCTTAGTGTTAGGGTTATTGTAAGTCTTGGAGTTAGTGCAAGAGTTCGATTTTTAGGTCAATGTTTAGAGTTAATATTGAGTTAGTGTTAATTTAATCTTAGGTATTCACCGGAATATACATGTTTTGATTTGCACAGGATTATCAGTAGTTAAAGAACTAAATTAAAATGATATATAGCAGCTACCATCCAAGAGCATGACTCCCACAGATTGAGTGACATATGTGTCCATGCACTGCCCTGAAGTTAGAAACGCTCAGGTCATGATATATATGATAATATCCATTGTAAAATGAATTGAAAGAGTAGCAAAGCATCACGAGTACCTATGTATGTCTGTGCTGGGTCAGCGATTTTCCTCCTCAGACAACATCTGATGGGGGTGCTAATGGCATGTGGGTCCTCCCCATAAGAAAGCATTGCTTCAATCTTTGTGCACCTACACCGAGAGGTAGGCATCCTTGAGATCGAGATGGGTAAACCAATCCCCTTTTAAAGAAGATCCCCGAGGAGATGTATACACTCCATTTTGAAGTGATGGTTTACCACATTATCTGAGGGTTGAGAGAATGCCGTGGAAATCGCCTTTTCCACAGCTGTCGCAATAAAGGTGTTGATCATCATTTGCAAGTCCGCGTTATGGGGTTTGGAATCTTCCATGACCATGTCAGATAGCCACCGACACCTGCAACGGAATAACAAGACTTAAGGCACCAGCAATAATCACCGTGGGGCTCACCCACCTCTGACAGCAGGGGCATGTACAAAGTTCCCAATCCAAAAATGCTGGCAACCGATAGCGAGAAAGAAGCAAGCAAGAGAGCTCACTTCATATCACAGGCGTTATCCACCCAAATCGGGAGGGGGGGTCACCTCCAATCAGAACTAAACAGAATAGATGATGGTTATGTCTGATCCAAAGCAAAGAGAAGCAGACTAATCAAATAGTGTTTGTAAACTTACAGCAGACGGTGTAACAGCCAAGGGAGATGTGACTAGTGCTGCCTAAGCAGAAACAAAAGTGATTTAACTCCTAAACAGCCAGCAGCAGCTTTAATGCTTGTTTGGGCCCCTCTATGAGGGACTAATCCTGTATTGCATGCCGCAGGTCTTTTCGCACACTAAGACCACAGAGAGCCGCCCCCCACCCATCTAATAAGCTGGCAGCGCAAGGCCACATTGCTCGATCTCTCCCGTCCGTTGCCCTGTACTCGGGGTCAAGTAGGCAGGAGGATAGCAGGGTGGAGCTGAGAGAGATGCAGCAAGGTGCACTGAAGAAGCCTGGGACACATGGAGAGCCAATATGAAGGCTAGAGGGGGACATAATAGTGTGTGTCTTAAAGAATCAGCCTGCTTCAGTCAGTATGTTGTTGTCTGCTTGGGTCAGTGTGTGTGTGTGTGTGTTTGCATGGGTCAGTGTGTGTGTGTCTGCTTTAATCAGTGTGTGTGCTTAGGTCTGTGTGTGTGTCTGTTTGGATCAGTGTGTGTGTCAGTTTGGATCAGTGTGTGTGCTTTGGTCAGTATGTATCTGTGCTTGGGTCAGTGTGTGTGTCTGTGCTTGGGTCAGTGTGTGTGTGTGTGCTTGGGTCAGTGTGTGTGCTTGGGTCAGTGTGTGTGTGTGCTTGGGTCAGTGTGTGTGTGTGCTTTGGTCAATTTGTGTGTTTGTGTGCATGGGTTAGTGTGTGTGTGTTTGCATGGGTCAGTGTGTGTGTGTCACTCTGCATGAGTCAGTGAATTTGTGTGTATTTCTCACTGATTGTGACTGTGAGTGAGTGAATGATTGTGTGAGTGAATGTGCGTACGTAATTATCAGTGATTGCATTTGGGCAGAAAGGACTATTTTAATAATAAAAAATAAAAAAATCAATACTTTTAAAGGAACACTATAGTGTTAGGAATATACCCCTGTATTCCTCATACTTTAGTGTTACTGTGCCTACATAGATTCAAGCCTCACCCACCATAAAATGATGATGGGGATTTACTTAAGTTTATTTATATTTTTCAAGCACCAAGACTCCCTCTGCACTGCTTGCCTCCTTACCTCGCTTAAAGGACCACTCTAGTGCCAGGAAAACATACTCGTTTTCCTGGCACTAGAGTGCCCTGAGGGTGCCCCCACCCTCAGGGACCCCCTCCCGCCCGGCTCTGGAAAGGGGAAAAGGGTTAAAACTTACCTTTTTCCAGCGGTGGGCGGAGAGCTCTCCTCCTCCGATCCTCCTCTTCTCCTCCCCGTCGGCTGAATGCGCATGCGCGGCAAGAGCTGCGCGCGCATTCAGCCGGTCACATAGGAAAGCATTCATAATGCTTTCCTATGGACGCTTGCATGCTCTCACTGTGATTTTCACAGTGAGAATCACGCAAGCGCCTCTAGCGGCTGTCAGTGAGACAGCCACTAGAGGAAATAGGGGAAGGCTTAACCCATTCACAAACATAGCAGTTTCTCTGAAACTGCTATGTTTATGAAAAAATGGGTTAACCCTAGAAGGACCTGGCACCCAGACCACTTCATTAAGCTGAAGTGGTCTGGGTGCCTAGAGTGGTCCTTTAATTTCACTGACGGGGCAATGCTGGTCCAATCCAATGTTTCTCGTACAGGAGCATTGGGGACCTGATACGCATACGTAGCAAGCGTTATGCACTACCAATGGCGGATGCGCCTCTAGTGGCTGTCAGTATTACAGCTAATAGAGGCTTGTTTAACCTTTCAGGGCAAAGGAATGTTTTTTCTTGTGTGGTTAACCCTACAGGACCACTGTGGAGTGAAAGGGGCGGCACATTTTATTATTATTGCCTAGGGTGGAATAAATCCTTGCACTGGCCCTGCCCTGTAATTGCAGAGAATTGAGCAGTGAAACTTTAGTGACATGATCTATACACCAAAACGGCTTCATTAACCCCTTAAGGACCAAACTTCTGGAATAAAAGGGAATCATGACATGTCACACATCGTGTCCTTAAGGGGTTAAAGCTAAAGTTGTTTTGGTGACTATAGTGTTCCTAAAGTTATCTGCTGCTGTGGAGCTTAGTAAGAATAATGCAAAATCCTCGCCTCCTGTCATGTCAAAATTGGCAGTTATTATCGTCTTATTATAAGACACAAGTTAGATGTGAAAGTGTTTCAGCAACATAGCTAACAATTTATGTTTAATTAAAAAAAATAATAATTCCTTACTGGTAGGATACTAAACCCTCAAAGACCAATGACATATCCTGGGCATCACATACCATAGAGGGATTTACCTGAGTCCTGGACATTAATGGGTTACATTGAAGAATGAAACATTGTATCTGACATTGATTTGTTTATTTTTTTTGGAGCCATGCTACGAATCAGCCAATAGGAAGGAGAAATGAAAAAACAAGGCGAGTCATACATAATGATACTTTTCGCAGGCAGAGCAAAGGAATTACTTCTCATTCTTACTGACAAGGAAAACATGCACTTACTCAATAGAGAATGCAGCCTCAGATCCTGGCAAATGGGACCAGCTCATTTTTTCTTTTTGTTTATTTTTGGAATTTCCAGTTGCCACTCCATTGAAAGGATTAAAGAATGTGGACTTACATGTTCTGCGGTAAATTCTTATTTTTATGTGACATTAGCCTATTTGAATGTTATTAATGCTGAGCAACTGATATAAAACGCATTGCCTTCTATAGAGAATTAAAGAACATTAACAAATATATCAATATATATATATACCATTTATTTCTGTTATAGTCATTGGGTATGTTGTATATTGACTTTAATATATTGCGTGTTAGAAAATGGTATTATTTGATTTTTTATCAGACTTAATGATACAAAATAAAGTAATAAGTGAATTTGTCTTTAATATGCAATAATATTGATGTGTAACAACATAACTATATACCTCGTGCGCCCTAAGTATTCATGTGAATGAGTAACTGTTTTAGTCTGTCTACAAACAGACTAAAGGTATAGGGGTATATTCGCTTAACAGCAAACTGCAGGGAGTTAAAAGGTGAATTGCAACATTTAGGCTGAAATAACTTAACTGTAACTAAATTTGAGATTTCAAAAAATTATCAGCAGTTTCTGTTAAGCTTTTGAATTTTGTCAAATCCACGACAAATCGCTGTTAAGTGGATAAGTTCCAATTAAATTGCGCATCATTCTTTTATGAATATTATACTGTTCTGGAAGGAGATTTAATTCAGGTAATATAAAGATTATGTATGTATGTATGTCAGTCTACATGGTGATATCACAAAGGCATGCTGTGTGTACAGAGGTGTTATCCTAATAGTGATGATTTATTTTACCAAAAATATTCTGTACCGTTGCGGAACAGCGGAAAGAAAGGGACATATAGCTCTGAAAATTTTTAATTTCTGCAACTTGCGTGTATTAATTTACACCTTTACTAATACTTTTCTAATTAATGCATTACAGTGTTACAGTGTCCAAGCTAAAGGATGTAAACGTATGAGAGGGAAGACAGATTCTTGGGGTTTACTTATCATTAGAAATAATCATTCGAACATTAGATCATATACTGTAGTCATGGCAACATTTGTTGTATAAATTGTCACACCTAAGCATTTTTAAATGTACTTGTAAATACCATAGGTGATTTTATCTGCAGATATCCGTGTCATGTTTGTCAAGTTCATCATGTTTTTGGTTATCGTATTTCCAATGTAGATTTAAGAAAACTTAAGTAATATTTACTTATTTTTAACAGATGCCTTTCCTTGTTGTCTGTTTGTTGGTCTGATGCTTTCTCAAGGCAGATTTATTAAACAATGAAAAAAACTATATTTTGGCTCAAGAAGAGCCTATCTTAAGCTTTCTTAATCCGATGTATTGAATTAATCTCATGCAAGTAAATATTCGGTTAGGATCTGATAGGCACTTTGATGTAGCTGGTACTCCAAACGCCTTATTGTCCTTGTTAAGTGACAAAACCACATACTTTATGTTAAAGAGTGTTTTTATTTGCCCTTTCACCTCTATAGTTATGATTATATTGGGGGAGTGGGGAGGGCGGATGGAGGGAGGGGGAGTATGATTCTCATCAATTTTGGCAGTCATAATGTATCTAGCGGTATTTTGTTGCTATGATATTCATGTCACTCTTAATGTCTAGTCCAAATTAAGTGTCTTGGCAAATCCATCTCCAGAAAGGGACAGAAGCATTGTCAGCGAATCCTTATATCAGCTTCTCCCTGGGAGTGTAACTCCCACCAGTCTCAGGCAGTACATCTAATTTATTTCCCAATATATTTCTGGATTAGTATCTCCATACTACCAGTGCCAATCACACGGTATGTCCCGTGGAGGATTTGCAAACATGATCTGATCATTTAAATAATACAGTTTAATATAGCTTTTCACCCATATTACATCATATATCCATAAATAGATTATAAATCAATTTTTGCATGTAGAATTGCGTCTTCTGAGTAATGCACATAGATGCATGTTTGCTGATGTCCAACGCTACCTGGACAAAGAATGGATGATAAAATTACACTTTCTGCATCATCTGCATGTGATGAGCAATGAGGGGTTAATCCGCTAAGCAGTTAATTACAATGCCAAGAGTAACAATACGCTCTTTCTCTAATACAAGGTCTAGCCTTTCTGAAGTCTTCCTTTAAGTCATGGTGACACACTCAAAACATTACATAACATATAACAGTGTACTGGGAAAAGTATGAAGCAATAAAATATGATTGTACAAAGTGAAGCGGAAACGCAACGTAATATTGAAAGCGCCCTGCTGGCAACAGCTATAATATGCAAATATATACAAACAAATATGCAAATTATCTAGGTTAAACATGCTGTGCAGGAATGTGCTCACAACAATAGTGAGAGAGGAAGACTTCACACACACTGTTAATGGCACTGAGACTTTCAGTTATGTTATACAACTAAAACAGTACAAACATTTTTGGAATGTTTTTCAATGCATCTCCTTAATATGAAATAAAACAGATCATACTTTTATTTAGCAAGGGTTAAATCTCTGAATTTGACTCCCACGTGTCATTAGCTCATTGCAGAATTTGGGGTCAAATTATTGAAGAAAATTGAAGATCAAATTATGAATTTTGCATTTTTTGGCCAGATTTGGAGACAATTCCTAAATGTTGTACTTTAACCCCTTAAGGACACATGACATGTCTGACACGTCATGATTCCCTTTTATTCCAGAAGTTTGGTCCTTAAGGGGTTAAAGGCACAAAGGGAACTTAACCCTTACATTACACTGTCAAATGAGTAGACACTTTAATATTCATTGTTTGTGATTAGTGATGTCGCGAACATAAAATTTTCCGTTCGCGAACGGCGAACGCGAACTTCCGCAAATATTCGCGAACGGGCGAACCTGGCGAACCGCCATAGACTTCAATAGGCAGGCGAATTTTAAAACCCACAGGGACTCTTTCTGGCCACAATAGTGATGGAAAAGTTGTTTCAAGGGGACTAACACCTGGACTGTGGCATGCCGGAGGGGGATCCATGGCAAAACTCCCATGAAAAATTACATAGTTAATACAGAGTCGGGTTTTAATCCATAAAGGTCATAAATCACCTAACATTCCTAAATTGTTTGGAATAACGTGCTTTAAAACATCAGGTATGATGTTGTATCGATCAGGTAGTGTAAGGGTTACGCCTGCTTCACAGTGACAGACCAAACTCCCTGTTTAACGCACCGCAAACAACCGCAAACAGTCCATTTGCACAACCGCAAACTCCCCATTTGCACAAGGTTGGATACCAAGCTAGCCATGTCCCGTTCCTTGTCCTCACTGATGTCATTGAAGGTCTCTTCCTCCACCCAGCCACGTACAACACCAAGGGTCTCCGAAAGGTGACAACAAGCCCCCTGTATTTTTTTTTAAACGTACACTACTGTTACATCAGATATGAGTTGCACTGGTGTGACACTGTGCCCTGGCAGGCCCTGAAACGCACACGTGTGAAGGAAACTGACTGCTATTATTTCACAGTCAAATTTCTAGTTTTTCTTTTTTAATGTACACTACTGTTACACCAGATATGAGTTGCACTGGTGTGACACTGTGCCCTGGCAGGCCCTGAAACGCACACGTGTGAAGGAAACTGACTGCTATTATATTACAGTCAAAAAAGTTTTTTATTTTTAAATGCAAGCTATTGTGCCCCCAAAACGTTCGTGTGTGGGGGTGCTGGAATGACGTGGGCCAATGGAAGCCTGAATCAACTTTTGGCTCCCACTGCCCCTTTAAGAGCGAGCTTGTGACTTGAGCCGTGCTCCTAGTGCCAGGCGGGCCACGTGACCGATCACTGCGGTCAGTGCACGCGGCGCTGTCAGAAGAGGAGATCAAGACGCATGCGGCTCGTGTGGGGGCAGGAGTGATCCAGCCACGCGCGGCTCAAGCTTAGGAGCCAGGTCGGTCCCAGGATAAAGTAAATACAGCCACAACCACTTATCCCAATCACACACCTTTCCTAACGTCCTATCCCATTAAAAGCATATTACCGCGTATTTAATAAAACAGATAGACCCCCTACTTGATCCAGGTTACCGATCGATGGTTCGATATTCTGAGCCCTCTCTGATTTTACAACTATTCGATATTCCCACAAATTTTATATAGCTTTTATGTTTGTTTGAGACCAC
Source organism: Pelobates fuscus (assembly GCF_036172605.1). NCBI lineage: Eukaryota > Metazoa > Chordata > Amphibia > Anura > Pelobatidae > Pelobates > Pelobates fuscus. The sequence goes on along the minus strand of NC_086319.1, from coordinate 22,512,302 downwards.
CTTAAAAATATTGGATATCGCTAAAAATCATGATCACTATATACTTTCTCTACAAACCTCTATAACGAACCAAACTACTCATCCATCCGCTATACCACTTTACCCCACCTAGAACTAGTGCCCAGTTAAAATACTTGACTCTTACTTACCCACACTCAGTCATGCCACACACATTTCACTACTACTCTCACTGAATCCCTCTGACTACGGCTAAATTCATCTTCTACATCAGAACACTACTCCTAAGATTGGGTTGTATCCATGTCTCGGGTCTTTCATTTAGAATAGGGGCAGCTTCGGTCTCCTTCAACACTGACACTCCAGTGCATATTATTAAAAGATTGGGCAGATGGAAATCCTCAGTCTACAACCGATATATTCCTCATCCCGAGAAAGAAATGAGGAAAGCTTTTAAAAGTTTGGCTTTGTAAAGTTGATGCAATAAGTGTGTTTTTCTTTAATACCTTTTCACCCTCTTTGCATGAACCCGATTTACATATATTACTAATATGTTTCTGAACATATATATTATATTATTCACTCACTCACTCTCTGGGCCGGCCTAAGACATCATGCTGCCTAGGTCCAACGATAAATGACTATGGGGGATAATGTATAATAAACACAGGTTACTGGCTATGGGGGGATAATGTATAATAAACACAGGTTACTGGCTATGGGAGGGATAATGTATAATAAACACAGGTTACTGGCTATGGGGGGATAATGTATAATAAACACAGGTTACTGGCTATGGGAGGGATAATGTATAATAAACACAGGTTACTGGCTATGGGGGGATAATGTATAATAAACACAGGTTACTGGCTATGGGAGGGATAATGTATAATAAACACAGGTTACTGGCTATGGGAGGGATAATGTATAATAAACACAGGTTGCTGGCTATGGAGGGATAATGTATAATAAACACAGGTTACTGGCTATGGGGGGTTAATGTATAATAAACACAGGTTCCTGGCTATGGGGAGAATAATGTATAATAAACACAGGTTACTGGCTATGGGGGGATAATGTATAATAAACACATGTTACTGTTTGTGGGGGGATAATGTATAATAAACACAGGTTACTGGTTGTGGGGGGGTAATGTATAATAAACACAGGTTACTGGCTATGGGAGGATAATGTATAATAAACACAGGTTACTGGCTATGGGAGGATAATGTATAATAAACACAGGTTACTGGCTATGGGGAGGATAATGTATAATAAACACAGGTTACTGGCTATGGGAGGATAATGTATAATAAACACAGGTTACTGGCTATGGGGAGGATAATGTATAATAAACACAGGTTACTGGCTATGGAGGATAATGTATAATAAACACAAACACAAAAAAAAAAGATTGCAGCTTCAGAATTAATCTAAATTTTATGCTGTCTAGGAGGAGGGAGGGTCTGGGAGGGAGGGTCTGCTGCTGATTGGCTGGAATGTGTCTGCTGACTGTGAGGTACAGGGTCAAAGTTTACTCAATGATGATGAATAGGGGGCGGACCGAACATCGCAAATGTTTGCCGTCCGTGGCGAACGCGAACAAGCTATGCGAACCGTTCGCCAGCGAACCGTTCGGGACATCACTATTTGTGATTATATTTCATTTTACAGATTTAAGTGGAAGTATTCCATGTCAAAGTGTTTAGTAAATATACCCCAATGACAACTTGCATACATCTAATTATGCTTTTTTTTTTAATTAATGGCAATATATTTAAAGGGACTCTCCAGTGCCAGGAAACCTATGACCTGGCACTGCAGGTCCCCTCTCCCTCCCATCCCAAGTTGCTGAAGGGGTTAAAATCCCTTCAGTGACTTACCTTTATCCAGCGTCGATGTCCCTCGGAGCTGGTTCAGAGTCTGCCCACGCTCCTCCGCCGCCGTCATCCCGCGGTGGAGACCTATCACGCATGCGCGACTGGCTGGACCTCCAGCGACGCTATAGCACACAGAATGTGTGCCATGAACCTGGAAGTGCCCTCTAGTGGCTGTCTAGTAGTAGACAGCCACTAGAGGAGGAGTTAACCCTGCAATGAAAATATTGCAATTTATGAAAACTGCAATATTTACAGTTGCAGGGTTAAGGGTAGTGGGAGCTGGCACCCAGACCACTCCAATGGGCAGAAGTGGTCTGGGTGTCTGGAGTGTCCCTTTAACAACAACTTACAAAAGCTATAGTTCTCTTGTCTGCCTCCTTTGCAAGCCCTCCCCTTCTAACTCCGCCCAGACTTTCTGTGGCTGTCCAATCATAGACTTCCCAATGCAGCTCAGTGAGAAGTCTTTGTAAGGCAGGCGCTCTTGGCAATAGCTGCCTCCTGAGCTTATCTCCACTGAGCTAACCAAACCAGGATGTTGGGGAAATATTGAATTGGCTGAGATCAGTCTTGATAATCTCAGCCAGAGGAGCAATGGCGGCTGTAGAGAGACAAGTGGTCTTGGGAAAATGAGTAAAATCATTTTTAAAAATGTATTCTGGCGTGGGGAAGGGAGCTTGATTTTACTAGTTCATTTTACAGTCTAGGATTAGGAATACCTGTTTGTTCCTTTAATAGAGTGTTCCTTTAACAATGCCTTATGTTTTTCTTGTATGTTTGCCATTATCAGTAATTTATAACATCACTCAACATGCATTATTTGCATCAGAAAATAAAAACCTTCCCTTTCTGTGTTTATGTAGTTTATTTTACTTTAAATCTTAACCTTTAATCTGCTAGTATAGAGTAAAATTGGACTTCTCAATAAAGTGGATTTTTCCATTTCGTACCAAACTCTCCTAAGTCTAATGAATTCTAGATCCTGTGGGACTTGATAGCTGGCATGATTGTAATAGTTTGGGAGCTAATTGTCACAGAGAAAGCAGACCTTACGTTTTTTTCTGTAAATAACATTTTAGTCCATTGGAATATATTACTTTTTAATGCAGTGTATATGTTTTTTATTTTTTACAATGTCATCTTTATTAGAAATGTGTTGATAAGAGGTCTGCTCTAAAGCGTTCAATAGACTTAACCAAATTCTGTCCCTCGAAGTGTTAGAGAATATCACAATTTTTTTAAAGAGACTCTATGTTAACCTTTAACCCCTTAAGGACACATGACATGTGTGACATGTCATGATTCCCTTTTATTCCAGAAGTTTGGTCCTTAAGGGGTTAAAGTGGCTCTGTCTACATTCACTGTCCACCCTCCAGTCTCTCCATTTTTTCCCAAACCGCCATTCATAATTAGTGGCCATGGGACTGGGGCTACTCTCCTCTTTTTATGCTTGGCCAGTCCGGTAGGATCTTCATTCATTGTGCCGCTATCTTAGCGTTCTCAAGAAGGCGATCGCTGGGAATCTCCTCCTCTGCCCTTCCTGAGGTGTGCAACCGGTAAGGACCTCTGGCAATTTTACAGTACTGTGTTTACTTTTGGGATTTCGCAAAAGTCAATACAGAGACGCTGGAAGGAGAACACAGACTGACCATTTAATGACATTGATGACAAAGGATGTGTAGCCTGACCAAATCTCCATCCTTTGGGCCAGGAAAACAAAGTTATTTTCTGGGTACTGTAGATCCCTATAGAGCCTCACACCCCCCGCCCCTAAAAAAAAAACTTTGTCACTTATCTGAGTCCAGCATCGATGTCCCTCGGGACCGTCTCAGGGTCTGCCTTCGCTGCTCCCCTGTCGACACCATCCAGCAGGGGAGACCTAATGTGCATGCACAGCAATGGCCACGCTCGCATGAGAACAGCCCCATAGGAAAGCATTATACAGTGCTTTCCTATGGGGTTTTGGATGATGCTGGATGTCCTCATTAGTCAGTTAGGCTACCAAATGTTGCCAGGAAGTGCCTCTAGCGGCTTTATGGTTGATAGACACTCGAGGTGGAGTCAATCCGTAAAGGTAATTATTGTAATTAATTAAAAACTGCAATAATTACCTTCCTATGGTTGGGACCTGGGAATATGCACCCAGACTACTTCAATGAGCTGAAGTGGTCTGGAACCCAATAGTGTCCCTTTAACTTGTGTTATACACAAGGAAAAGTAGCCCTTTTTAGTCTTATGTATAACTTTTTAAGAAAAAATAAAATGGAGTTGCCTAGGGGAACATTTAACACAACATTATTTAAAATAAGACAGAAATGACAGATCCACTTTAACCCCTTAAGGACCAAACTTCTGGAATAAAAGGGAATCATGACATGTCACACATGTCATGTGTCCTTAAGGGGTTAAGGGGTTAAAGGCTATGTTTTAAGACAAAAGAAGCAATTGATGGATGTTTCTAAATCCCAGCTGTTGAAACAAAGTTTCCTTATCTTTCATTTTCTAAATTCACTTGTCATTTTAATGAGCTACAGCTAGATGCCTGCTGGCGCATGATCAATTTTCTGTTTTATAAGTACAGCTTAGTACATTGCGTTCCATCGGTTTACGAATTACAACATCATCTTAAATAGTGTCAATTATTTTTCCGATGGAATTGTTACTTCCAATGTAATTGCTATATTATCTAAGGGTTCTGTCATGAAGCTCTCCACCTTGTCTAACAGGTTAGCTGATTATCAAGTTTATGAATAAGTTAATTTATATCATACAATGTCAAAATCACTCATTGCTCTTTGATTACTTACTTAAAAAGAATAGAACACTTTTTATTTACTAAAATTCTGGCTGCAGTTCAAGGAGTTGGAAACGGAACAAATTCATGTAAAAAACACAGATCCCGTATTATCTTTTCATGCTTTTTGAAATGATCTTTATACATTGTATACATTGCTAGGGGTATATTCACAGGGCGATGCTGTCGTCGTTTTTATCCAGTTGATAGGGATAGGGTTACTGTATAAGAAATTTTACATAAACAAATACTTGCTGCTGTACCGTGAACCTATTTGGACTTTGCGTTAAAATAACACGCACTGGATGACTCATCCTCTCCATATGGAGGAATGTGGTTGTACCTTAAATTAAATAAAAGCATTTAATAAATAGTCAAAAATATTTCAAATGCTTTAACTGATATATCCCTAGAAAATCCAGCAATCGTGAGACAGCTTACCGGTTTCTCTTGTTTGCATATTATTTCTATTGAGTTTCCACTCACTAACGGAGCATCACTCCTCCACCAACGCCACTCACTAACGGAGCATCACTCCTCCACCAACGCAGTTAACCGTACCTCAATTTCCCATTTCTAACTAATTTTATCTCTTCCATGTTAGGTTCCCCTTATTCTCCACCTTCCAGGTCTGTTGGACCCAGATCAGTCTCCTCTTTTTTTTTCTTACACCTTCCCTTCTGTATGGTAAATTTAACCCCTGACTGGCACTGCCACCTCAAAGCCCTTTGAGTGCCAAGGATGACACACATAATAAATGTTTGACATGATTTCCCTAGAGCAGGGGTAGTCAACCGTCGGCACTTCATATGTTGTGGACATCTCCAATGATGCTTTGCCAGCGTCATGGCTGTACGAGCATTATAGGAGATGTAGTCTACACCATCTGAGTGCCGAATGTTGCATACCCCTTCCCTATGGCAATAATATACTCCTGAATTAAATTATAATCACATATCAACACACATAGAACCAAAAATACATAGCAAGTATAAAAGCATACAGCTGTATTACGAAACGCAAGGGGTAAAGCTACTCAATAATACATAGGAAATGTATGGCTTTTAGTAACACATTAAAGCAGGAAAACCCAACTAAACTGAATAAAGGAGAACTAGAGGAGTTGGCCATCTCTGTCTGTCGGAGATTTTTTAAAATCACAACAGTGAGAGATGTGCAAACACATGCGCTCTAAAATACAAGCAATTAGCTAGGATTTCTGTGTATTTTATAATGCTAGTTAGTCCACATACAGTTACAAACAGGGCATGCCTGCAGTCAGTGGTGATAAGAAAGCTCTAAAATAAACATTATGCAGCGCACATCAATAAGACTATTTGGAGTAACAGCTCAGAATGCGTCAGTGATTCCCAATATATGGTACTCTTGGTAAAACAAACTTTAATTATGTAAAGAGAGAGATTAACACATAACCTGATAAAATTTAAACAGAGCTGACTTGGAAAGCAACAGGTCACAGCTGAGCTGTTTTAGCCTTAATTACGCTAGCCAATTTTTAATTTCCTGCAATTTGAAGTTTAGTGAATAAACCCCTATGCGTTTTGCTATACAGGGGGAAGAACAAGAAAATAAATCCAAAACAAGAACTGTTTGTTTTACTGACAAGTCACACTTTTTTATTGAGTCAGCAATCTGAGTAATCACTAAGCTGGTCTATTTGAAGCTGAATCTGAAAAAGAAGGAACGATTATTTTAATTTTTTCACTGTATTTCCTCCAGCACTATTTCCTTGTTACATGCACATATTTTATGTAAGTAAGCTATGAGCTGTTGACATTGAGCTGACTTCTTCCTCCTACAATTATTATTATTATTATTATTTTTTTGTTACATGGCATTCCAAGTTATGATAATTTAAGGGAAGGTTGGTCACTGTCTGTTAACACTACGTGAACCGTGTAGTACTAAACTGAAAAATAAACCAAACATGGACAATTCATTTCTCTGTTTTCTGGTGTTCTAGCAGCAATTCACTCATCCATTTCATGCGGTTTTAATACATTTCATAACCGCACACAGGTGTTCACAAATTGGAAATATTTTAGACCATTGGCTGATGGCACACAAAAATAAACCCTACCAGTCTGAAACACTTTAGGTGGCCTGTTGCTCCCGCTGTGTTGTTTTTGTTTGGTTCCATTAAACTCATTTGTATCATGGTGAGCGCTTGTTTGTGGCGTGCAGTGTCAAGATCACTACTGGATTAACGGATATATGCTCACGGTTGGCTAGATACACCCGTGAGGTCAATGGGATGACATCACATGCATGTCAGATGGAATGCTTGGAACGCAGAACTCACTTTGTGGGCTCCTGTGATTGGATGCACTGTGCAGAAGGAGCCTATTGAGACACCGGGAGTGGGATTTAAGAAGGTGTGAGGATAAGGATGCCAACAACTTGATTTTATTTTGTGATTTTTACCGATTCTATTGGAAGATTTCTGGAGCCCATGGGGAAGTCGCATATCTTGTGACAAAAGGTGAAAGGGGCAGAAACCTGCTGTGTCCAGTTACCAGTGGTGTGTGTTATATGCTGGGAAAACAATGTGTAATTATTTCAGTGTCCTACACTATTAGATGTCTTTTTCTCTCCAGTCCATTTCTAACAAGATCCACAATTAGCTACAATAAATGATGTCAAGGCTTTGTATTTTACGCGCTTTTTAAAATGCAATATATATGCAATATATATCCACGTACATGAAGTGGTGCCTGAGGTGGTGCCATTATATATTTTCTCAACACAAGGAAAATTAGGCACAATGTTCATTATTGGAAATTTTCCTCCGCATTTATTCCCCTTTCGCATTTTGTTTCCTGTATGAAGGAAGTTTAGAATTTGCTCCCCCAAATATCATGTTGTTTGCAGTCCCAAGACCAACATTCACAAACTGTGCGTATTCTGCAGAAATCATGTTCTGATGATTGAGTCTACGATTGCAAATAGTTATTAATAACTGATAAACACAGAATATTCCATTGCAAGATTCCGTCTTTACTTCGCTATCCTTGTATTAATTTACCCTGGCCTTTTAACCCATACATTTATGACAAAATGTGTCCAGATTATCCTTGCTCTATTAAAATATCAGTTTCATTAACCCTGCGAAATATGTTGTTTAGTAGCAGAACCTAGCACTTAATGACACACACATTCAGCACATAACATACTATGATCCATGCATAGGTTAAGGTGCTAGGAGGTCCAATATATTTTTTTAATTGAACGTATCTGCTTATAAATGCCACAATTTGTACCTGCTGCCACAAATTAATTTCCTAATATATTTACTAGAGTTTACGGAAGGAATAAAACATGTTTATTTGGCGGTTTAAATCAATATAAATAAAATAATGGATTAAAAATATTTTAAAATGTACTTCAGAAGTTACAATATTACTTGTAAAATGTCTTTGCGACTTCTGTAGAAGGCTCTGCCCAGACTAGACATAAAATGGACATAACAGGTGTTTCTGGGAGCGTCGGTTTAGTGACAGCTTTCTGCTGAAGTTATAAACCGGTTGTTTTCCAACTAGTCTTCTTTTCAAAAACATCACAGCATAAAAAAAACATTCTTCTGATCCCTAAGAAGTTTGGCCAATATTCAACCTCCCTTAGCTTAGATGGGATACTCATGTAGTTTTCTTGTTTATAATGCCAGGATCATAAGCCAAGAATCATAAAAATATAGATATTGCTATAAACAAACATATCTTTTATAATAAAAAATCCAAACAGAAAGCTAGTCTAAAAAAAAATTGGCATTTGGAGTACGGTATTTTTTATTGTTTTTGTAAACATTTCCTCTTAACCCCTTAAGGACACATGACGTGTGTGACATGTCATGATTCCCTTTTATTTCAGAAGTTTTGGTCCTTAAGGGGTTAAGCTCCTTTCAGAGATTCGTTACGCAGATCATAACTTTGTTGAAGGTGGAATATCATTCCACAAAGATTATAGTGTAATTTAGCATATCGCAAAACAGATTCCCTTCCAGGTGTAAAGGAGAAGAGGAACCACAAAGAACAGGGAACACTGAGTACCAGAAATAATTACTCCTCTTTCAAGAAGAATATTGCACAACATACAAGAAGATTTACAGAAGAACTTCTCAACATGAAAAAAAAACACCCAACTAAACAACTGTAAGACTTTGCAAAACCTACCAGGGTGTATCGGGAGAACAGAACACTTCGTAACCGAGACACACACACTCATTCGAGCGATGCATTCTCTCACTAAAGGTATAGGTAGGTAATTGCTCCGGCTAATAGTGAATTCATTGCTGGGAGCTATTTTTGAGAAGAAGTGAATTGGGAATTGAGATCTAACAAATTCCTATGCATCTTGTAAGACAGGCAAATGGAAACAGTTGGATCATTAGGTAAAGTCAGTACTCAAATGGAAAAAGAGAAAAGCTCTCATGGGGCATAGTTTGCCATATTAAACTTTACATCTAGTGTATGCGGATGACCTGATGTCACTTAAAAAAAGCAACAAAGACATTTTTGCTTTGCAGCCTCTGTCAACTGAAGTAGACCCTTCTCTAGTGTTTATCACCAGAGAAAAATATTGATACAAGTACCTTTGCTATTACAAGATATACAATCCAAGATAGCTGATGATGAGAGGCCCTTATTATATATGCTAAGCAGGGGTGTAATACTAGACTATTATACCCAAGGACAATTTGCCTGTGTTTCAGCACGAGCTGCTTGAAAAATCACCAGAAAATCCAAATCTTTCATCGGGAAAGGCCTGGTTTAAAATCTGATGGAATTTTGAAAGAACTTAAGAAAGGTTTCTTAGTTAATAAAATAAATAAATAAATATAATTGGCAACATTCTAGAGATAAAGAGGCACAAACTAAGTCCAATTCTAATGTGAAAAAAATAAATAAACAATAATTGGCAACATAACACGTAGTCAGTTTATAACAAACCTAATTGCCATTTATATTCAGAGCCATGGCTACCAGATGGTTTATAAACGGAGGAATTTCCCTGTTTGGAGCACCAACTGTCAATAAATGTTTTATTTGAAACAGTATTGCAAAGAACAAAGATGTATTTACTATGGGTCTTCAATCCTACCAGTATGGTTTAAAGTAACACTCTAACGACCATAACCACTACCAGCGTCAGTAGGCAAACTGAGTTCTGACTGGTGCCAATCACTTTCACCGCCGAGAGCCTGGAGCTCCTGCATGGAGCTTCTTTTAACTCTCCGCAGCCTATTTTTCTAAGCCTATGAGCCAAGTCCCACACCACTGGATTTAGCTATATGCAGATAGCTTCCTGCTCTCATGCAGATAGCTTCCTGGTGCCCAGTGGTCCCAGGTAAGTTGTCAAAATGTTAGAAAATGGTTTGACTATTTACACTGAGGGGGGCGTCAGGGCACTCCTGACACCATGACTACTACAGTGTAATATAGAACTATAGCACTATAGGACCCCATGGCAATATGACACAGTGTAATTTTTATTAGTTACATTTAATTATTATATGTCAAATTAAACATGTATTCAGTATGAGGATACTCTGCTCTAATGTTCCAAATGTCATTTTTATTATACATTTGGAACATTAGAACAATATATTTTTTGTTTAATATTCAAAGAATATGTCACCAAAAAAGAATGCCACACATCTATCCACTTTTCCCAGTATGAGAGAAAATAACTTTAACTAGTGCAGTCAGGTGGACAGAACTATATTCAGGTGTTAAATTTGAGAACAAACGTCTGTGAACAAACAATATTTATTTGGGGGAATGGCACCCCTCCTGCTTTCTTAGAAGGTGACTAAAAATAAACAGAATGGATGCTTTTCATTCCTTAGCAATTGTCAAAAACATGGTAGTTTTTTGAATTCCACAGTCAAAATACATTTTAAAGGTGAGGAGAGGTGACTTTAAATCTGTCAGTTTACCCGCTATATTTTTATAAGGGTAAAAAACAGAAACGACTTAAATTCACCACAAAAAAAAAAAGTTAAATATATATTTTTTTTAACCTGGACAACATCATTGTATCTGTGATAGAATTTGCCTTTCTACAATCCCTCCCCCCCAAAAAAAAGTCTATACACACTCCAAGACAGTCTCTGTTTAATTTTGTGGTGTTATCCTTACACAAATTGTGACAATCAAACAGCTGGTGATAAAGGTCCTTGATTAGACCACATACTTCCTAAGAGTAATTATGAAAATAATAAAGAGACTGAAAGTGTTAACTCTTGTATCAGACAAAGTGTCCTCACCATGCAGACCAACCCATCACTGACATAGAAGGCTATGGGAAGATGTTTCGACATGATATTGAGCTAACAAATTCGGATCTCCATTTGAATTATTTCTTTGTATCAGAAATGATCCTGATTCAGTTAAAAGTATTCAGTTAAAAACGAATTAAATTGAGGTCCTTTGCTCCTCAGTCGATTTTTGTGGCTTAGATGAAGCAGATGCTAGAATTCTGAACTCTCTATTATCAAACAGATCTTCCTACTTAAGCCATTAATGCCTTCAGTACAGTCATTAGTTTTATTATGCCAAACTTAACGTGAAGTAAATTACATAGTTATTAAAAGAAAGTAATTTGCTTATTTGCCTTTCATTGCCATCTAACCCAGATAAATTTCAGTTTCAGAAATGTATTTGTTACGTTACTTTGTAACTATATATAGTCATATAAATGGTCATAGTATCCTTAAAACATCTCCCATAGCTCCTCCATATGATTGAGTAGGGCAGTTCTTGTGGATTATGAAATAATAAACAACCCTCGCAACAAGAATGAAAGCCTTCTAATTAGTATACTTGTGCACTATGTATAATACGAACATCAAGCATATGCACATTATTCATTATGACTGTGTAAAATTTGACACATACTTCATGTAAACCACCAGGGGCCCAAATGATGTACTAATAGGTCGAATTAGCTTAGTGACCCATTCTTCAATTCTAAAAGAGCCTCTTCAGTTGCTTTGTAACTTACGACAGTGTACAACAACATCATATTTCACAGTTTTTGACTCCTCCAGTGTTTGAGGGAATCTCTCTGCACTATTAAAGGCAGTGCTGCTACTGTAATTAATTTATTGTGACCTGTGGTCTGCCAAATTCAAATTGCTTGTTCTAACTATTGGGAAATAATATGGGTCCATTGTTAAAGGGACACTCCAGACCCCTAAAGAGCTTTATCTTGCTTAGATGTTTTATGTGTGTCCTTCTTTTTCATTTTACAAAAAGGTTTCAATAGAAAAAAAACTTACCCCAAATACACCCCAAATTGTACACCCCAAACTTACACCCCAAATTGTCAATCATACAACTGGTCCACCTACTTCCTGGTTTGTTTAGCTCAGTGGGGAGATTAATCAGAGAGGCAGCAATTTCCCAGAGCACCTGCCTTGCAAAGACATCTCATTGAGCTGCATTGGGAAGTGTATGATAGGACAGCCACGGAAAGTCTGGGCGGGGTTAGAAGGGGAGGGCTCGCAAAGGCTTCAGTCAAGAAATCTGCAGCTTTTACAAGCTATTATTAGATAAACATACAATGCAAAAATTCATCATAAATATGTGAATGTTTTTATTTACTTACCAGTAATTTTATTTTTATATAGTTTGGTCCCTTTTAAGAATAGAAACCACTACTGTAAACAAACAATATATTTCTTTATAAAGGATACAAGTCAGACGTAAATGACCAAATTAATAAGGAATGCTACGATGAATCAGCACTTAATTGTGATAACCCTTTCTGGATTGCTACAGTGGTTTAATACTAAAATATGTTTTTTGAAAATGTTTTACACAAACTCTCAAAGCCCCTCTTTTAAAATGTATTGTTTTACATATCGAAATAAAGCTGACCATCAACATGATAACATCCTGTTAGTTTAGACAATTTATGTATGGGTGATTTTCAAGCAAACTGATATTTTTGGCGCTTGACCATTGCTTGTCCCAATCGGAGCCCAATATGGTGGTAAACTGCATTTGGTTTTCACAAGGTTTTCCATGAAATGTACGTGTGGATTTGGGAGACTATCCAGCTAACATGCTAATACTTCATAGGTGCTGTATCTTATTTGAAACAAACTAAGTTTGTAGATCATAAATTCTTGCACACCCATGTCAATTATCCATACATCAATACAATTACACATCAACATAGCTTAACTAGAAGAAAGGTTACGAAAGAAATCACGAAATTTACTAGCACGTTTTAAAAGACGTAAAAACCTTTAAAAAAGGGTTGGGTTATGCACGAATATTGCAAATAAGGAGAACATAAACCTAGTAATACTTGACTTGCCTTCTAATCTTATCCTGTTCTACACTGAGCACTTTAAGTTCTTGGTAGGTCATTGTAGGTCAATGAATCACACATTAAGGACACTCCAACATGTTAAATATTATCAGCTGTAAGATAGTCCACAGCCCTACTGAGAGTCCAGGACATCAAGCATGGTAACTGCCAAGTCTACTATCGGAGGATAAAGGCATTTTAATGGGTGTCTGTTATTTGTTGAAGCATCTCTTATGACAATACTTGATTGCTTTGATAGAAGAATTTTCTTTCTTTGGATATCAAGGATATAGTACATTTTCAGTTTAGTTTTATCTTATATCTGTATACATAGCTAAATTCTTCAATTATAAACACATCCAGTGTGCAGGGTCTTCTAGTAATAAACTGCAGTAGAAAAATAAATTAACAACAATAATAATAATAATAATAATAAAATTGTAAATTAATAAATAACCCTGCCTAGAGGGCTATAGGCTACACTTCGCTGATGAAGCCAAAAGTAGGCTGAAACTTTGTCTGGGGTTGCTGTATCTCTTGTGCAGAGAGAGCTTGCCAACATTTCAATTCCGGACTTTACTTATGAGGACAATCAGTACTGTAATGGAACAAGTGAGCAAAAACTATTTAAGACCTAACCAGGGATTGACCGAAGGGCAAGCTATTGAGTTTCTCTAAGCTTTTGTCATTTTTAATTCAGTTTACAGATCAGCAGCTTAAAAAGGAACAAGCAGCAGGATTCCCCCATTAGCTATTTATTATGTAATCTCAGGATCCTTAGGAAATGTGAATCATCTTTTCTGTGGGCAGACAGTCTGTGACGTTGCAGGGCACTGTCTGTTACAAGGTTACAGTAAAGGGGAAGTGTTACATTAAAGGTTAAATAATAAATAAAGGGGGCGGGGCCGGGCCGCCGAGCTGAGCGGCCGCAGGAGAGCTCAGCTCCCGCACAATATGGCCCAATAGACCCATTCCTCGGCTAATTTGGGTTGAAAAAAAGCTCACCACCTGAGGCCTGCGACCCACACGGGCTACCGGAGCCGAGGAGAGGCTTGCCGCGAGGGTTTTAGTCCCTCGGAGGAGAGACCCCTGCTACACCAGGCAGGGGCCTACCTGGCAGTGAGTGGAGTGGACTGCCGCCACTCCACTATCCTGCCCGACGGAGCCCGCACGGAACGCCGGCGGACACGGTCCCGATCCCCCCCCCTCTGGACCGGGGGGGGTGATCCCGGTCCTAGCCACAAAGCCATACCTGGAAGCTTCGCCCGATCACCGAGCAGGCCCAGGCCCAACCCAAGATGGCGGAGATTGAGAGAGCGGGAGACGGACAGCAGTGTCCACTGCAGCATACATGCACCTTGTGGCCAGGCACACGCGACACACCGAGCAATGTATACCCTGCAGAGGCACCCAGGACCAGAAACACACTGGGAGCAAGGCGTTGGCAACCCAGCTCGTGCTGAAACAGGCCTGCAACCCAGCAAAATGCCAAGAGATACTCACCCTGAGACGCAATGCAATGCCCCGACGGCTCCAGGCATGAGAAACCAGCGCAACAGGCAGCCACATCGCCGCACAACACAGGAGCCCTGAGCCCACACACACTGGAAGAGGGCCACATTATTGCAGTGTATGGCTCGCCAACCTGGGCAGAAAAGAGCCACCCAGCCATGACCTGCTTACCGAGAAGCACTCCTTAAGATGGCCGCCGCACGCAAGCCATGTGCGCTACCTGCCAGCATAAAGGAGCTGATCGAGGAGACCATCTGACTATCAGCACAGCTTACCTTAGAGCCGACCACACGGAGACCGGCAGCAGTGAAAATGAAGAGAGCGGGGACAAAACGGAGGAGCAAGTAACCTCTCCTATCTGCACAAGCCAGTCCATAGATGAAGAGAAGGCAGTTAACTCCAGATATTCAGGGCTTGGGACACATTAACGTACTGCTCCACCATAAGCAATTATTCTGCTAGCCTAGTTTCTCCCTCTGCTCGATTTATTGTGGGGGTGCAACCCAGTGGCTATTTTCTTATATTTCTTATATTTTATTCCATCCTGCATCCTATCTAACCGTATAATGCATTCATTGTCATGTTAAGCGTCTGACAATAGCACTAAAGCGACTGATGACGGTAGTAAAGCGACTGATAACGGTAGTAAAGCGACTGCTCACAATACTGATGCGACTGATAACAGTAGTAATGCGACTGACAATAGTAGTAAAGCGACTGAAAATTGAAAATAAACACTGACCAAGTTTTATTACAATGTAAATCCACTTTTAAACTGCGTACTTAAGCTAAAAATAACAAACTCGGGACTTATCCTCTTGTACTTAAAAATATAAAATTGTGCTCTGTTCCTATATACCCCATTGTTACCTATGTTCTGAACCATGCAAGTGAACTGCCGTTGGGGCATCACATGCCTGTATGTTATCTTAAAATGCACTGCAAAAATAAAAAATTAAAAAAATAAATTAAATAATAAATAAAACCCAGAGAAAAATAGATATGGAGTTGTAAAAGTGTCATAGAATACGGAATCACTGATATTTTCTTGATCAATGACTGTGTAATTGAATAAACACTAGTAGTTTGTATACTTTGCTTAAAAATGATTACTTTATTATTTTTCCATAATAGATTTAAAAATAACTGATTAAGAGCTTGTTTTATTTTTTTATAACTGGCATTTTTAAAGTGCCAACATATTCCGCAGCGCTGTATAATAAGGAAAACAATGCGATATAAACAGACCGATACAAAAGGTAGGTGGCCCCGCTTGCTTTCAATTGTTCCTAATTTGTCTTATACATACACATATCTTTTGATTGAGCAGGAAGTTCAGTAGAATTGTGAATTTCACAGGTTTCTACTGCTATAAAAACTAAAAAGTGTTTTTAATTGATAGTTAAATCATGCAAACATGAATAATGAAGCATAACAAGAACAGAAATGAGTATTTGAAACAGAGGCACTAAGTTAAGGAGAAGACTGATTTTATTAGCATTCCGCACAGTTTAAGCGAGGGAACTTCTGTTATCGAATGCTGTAATTCACACGCCTCCAGTAATTCATGGCTCTGGGCCATAGAGTTAATGTAATCTTAACCACACACACTGCTCTATTTGAACAAACACAGCGATCTGATAATGATTATAGTAAAGAAAGGTTTTTTTTTTTTCGAATAGTGTGACACTGTTTTCCCATGTGACATTCTTCCTTTAAATATGAGAAAATCGATTGATGTATGATAGGAAAGTATTATGGGTTAGGCGGTAGGTGTGGGTTAGGGGCATACACATATAAAGGGCACCATGGAAAATATTAGACAGTCTCAAAAATAAATTACAGACTTTTATACTATGTGCACAGGGTGTAAATACTGTGGAATTTGTGGTTTTGTGATTGCTAAATGAATAAATAGCACATATTAAGCAACATCGATTGTGCTGGCTACTGATTTTTTTTAGGCCATTGTAGCCCACCAGAATACATTAAGTCAGCTGTGCTTTCTCTTAATTTATTTTGATCTAAAAAGTCTACTTCACTCCCAATTCTACCTTCAGAGAATATCCTCCAAATCCCTACTTTTAATATTTTAGTGTATTATAATAACCCCGATACCATGCAGCAATGGCCTGCAGACAATAGATGTTTTATGGAACATATTTTTTACGCTAAATTTGAATGTGTACGTCTCCAACAGCAGACTCTAGACATTGTTGAGAATAATGAACAGAGGAGACTCATTTCAGTGAACTTTGCTTTGTCATTGATGGGTCATAAATGTGACAGACAGACAAACACAACAAGACATTAGTAAAAACAGGGAAAAAATAAGCATTGTCAACAACTGTAAAACTGATACTTCACGTTTCACTTCATTAACTTGGGGAGAACAAGACTTATTAAGGGTCTGTTATGGTATCAGTGGGATCAATGGTAACTATAAAACTTTTTCAATCACTTTTTGTCTTAAAACACACAGTGAATGGTTAGTACATAGGATCAATTTCCATTTTATGACTTATAATTAGTTTCCAATTCGCAGGGCATATGCCAGCTATGATTGTAGTTGGATTGTAGTTGGAGAGTTCACATAAATAATGAGTATTTTTGAGCCTACTCTATTTTGACTTTAATTGCATTCGACTTGGGATTGACATAATCGAGCAACCAAATATGTAGTATATTTTCTCAATGTTCAGAAGGTCAAGCTAGTTCAAACTGAAAATGCAAAGTACAGTTTTGGATAGTATAGTGCGGTGATTTCCTTGATATGATATATCTATTATATATTAATTATATATTAATGAGAGGGAGGGCATAATTTGTGCTAATTTAACAAATTCATACATACAATTATTCATAAGTACAAGTTGCACTAACCAAATAGTACCAAAACAGCTTTTGATAATAAAGTAGTTTTGTTGTATAGATCATGCCCCTGCAGTCTCATTTTGCAATTCTCTGACATTTTGGAGTTAAATCATGTTTGCTTCTGTTTATGTAACCCTAGTCACACTTCCCCTGCCTAAGACCCGCACAGCCTGCATGAAAAAAAAAGTTTGTTTTTTTCAATCAGTTCTTACAGCACATTGTGTTTACTTTAGAAGCTCCTGCTAACTGCACTTTAATCACACACAGCATAATGTTGCAGGCTATGGACATAGCAGGAGATGAAACATTCTAAATTAAACATGCTGTGCAATAAAGGAAGTAAATACATTTTTACTTATTTTCAGGAGGTGTTTAAGGTGGCCGTGTCGGTCAAACACAGAAAGGGGTGACTAGGGCTGTATAAACAAAGTGATTTAACATCTAAATGGCAGATAACTGAGCAGTGAGACAGCAGGGGCATTATCTATACACCAAAACTGCTTCATTAAGCTAAATTTGTATGGGTGCTTAGAGTGTCCCTTCAAATATGTATCCTCAGGTAGCCTAATATGCTCTTAGCTAGCATATAACAGGTCTTGAATTAATTTCATTCTTTTTAGAGGGTTTGTTTGCAGGCAATGACACATGAAGCGAGTTAGTTTATGACATGCCGTTAATAGTCCATTATCTCTAAGAGGCAGTCACTCCTATCAATTTTTACTAACAAAAAAGTTAGGTCAACTCGGACATCACTCTCTCTTACCTGAGGACTGTCCATTAAACCTGCACATTTAACCCCTGATGACAGATACCACCTTTTACTGCGGAGTTTTATATCTTTCACTGAAGGTCATGTTACCATTCAGCACACTTTGAGTTACTTTTTTTTCACAAATGTTCATATTCTTACAATATAGTTTGCGTTATTATTTTTAGGATTGAATTGTAGATACCTTCTTCCTCCAGAAGACAGATGTTTACTCGTAGTGACAGCTTTTGTCGTCCAATACATAATGATGGGTTTTTACAATGTCTGGAGGGCATTGATTACAAGATAGTGAACAAAGGTGCACTCGTTGTGTTGACATTTACATAATAAATATACATAAACTGACTGTTTTAGACTTAGATATACTAAAGAAAGTTTTGGATATTCAAACATGTTAATCCAGTAACTATTTAGAATGAACATTAGAGCAAACCATTCAGGTGGTGAATAAATAACCATCTTTTACATTTAATGATCAAACATTTGATTTGCAAACCCAAAGTCTTTCTGATTATTTATACGATAGTATAACACATGATGTGTCAGTTACTACTCTGGGGCTTATGCATAAGGCTGCCCTATTGGGGAACGTTAATGCCCCTACTTACTCTGTTAATAAAACTAAATCCTCTAAAATATGTTCATTTTTTATTCCACTATTCGCAAGTCAGCATGAATGTTAGCACATAAACCGAGATAGAAATTAGCCCGCTCACATATATGAATTGTTCCCGAGGAAGATGTGCTAAACTGTATAACCAAACGGACACAGCGAATATGTGTGCCAAATGTTATAAAAAGTTATATAGTTGACCTGACTGTCCAACACGGCTTCAACCATCACCCCAAAATATAGTTAATTTACCAAGACGGTTGCCGTTAGATAAATTACTGCAAGAATCTATTGCCTCCTTGATAACTCCGATTATTTTTGCAGAAGCTTGGTCAGCTGTCCATTTCCTCCTCTCTGAGATGTCACCAGGCTTAGAGCTATTTTCCACACTATAATTTAAACTATTCCAACACTTATTATCTCCCTAGCTTCTGCCAGTGTAATTTATTTTCATGTCCACTTGTGTCACACCACCTGAATTTTTGGAAACGCACCTAGTAACACTTCCAAAAAAACCAGAAACATCTCCTGCTACTTCCAATAATATATGGCGGAATCTGTCAATCCTTGGATCTAACGAGGCTACAGTTATCCTCTTGCATTCAGATTGCAGTCGTAGGGTTGAACGTCTTCTCCTGTTACTAGATGTGAAGAAGGCATTCAACCAGCTGTATTGAGGTTATTTGAGGACATCTTTGGTAACTGTGTATCATTCCATGATCCTTTCTATAAGCTTCCTTTCAAAGTCACATAGAGTTCATCCAAAATACCGAAGCATCCAGAGAATGAAAAAGCAACGTTTCACTTTTACTACGAGACTTTCCAAACTCTATTCAAGTAAATGCCATAAATCTTAACCATCCCAATCACTCTCCAGCGCTTTTATTGTCCACAGCCTGGTGTTAACACTGTCTCAGTGTGTGTCCTAATTCATATTCCGTAATAAATAACCACTTGCTGCTAATGAATAACATGATACCCATTTTGCACATCTTTCTGTTGGAGGATTTGAAACCTGAGCTGTGTAGCGTTAGTGCCTTTTGTGTAGCTGTGTATCACGGTAACCAAAATATTAGTTGGTAACATAAAAACGAATAAATATTTCTAGATCGGTATGTGTCCATATGATAAAACATTTATTGGTTAACATTGATCATTAACCGTAGTCTGCAAGCTATCAATACTAAATCTGAAAATGGGACAAAATATGCATCTTTACATAGTTAGCCCCCCTATTGTACAGCTATACAGAGCATGTTTGTTCTTTATAAATAACATAGATTATATATATATTAAACACACTGTTCATTTCTTTGTTTTAGGGAGTTCACTGTAAAAGCAAAGATAGATGTAAGTATACGTCACATTTACTATAATTAAAGGAAAACTCAATTTACTTTTTTTTTTGTTTAACAGTTTAGTATATATTCCCTCTCTTTGCATGTTTTCTTTGAGGATTTATTAAATATTCGCTTGCAACAGTTGCAAATATAGTATATGTAGCAACTGCAAGCCCTCTCCGTCCTCCCCTGGAAAAAAAAAGTTTCTGTTATGTGCCGGGGAAATGATCGCTGAGAGATTTAAATTGAGAAGTCATTTAAAGGCAGTCACTGATTGCCAGCACTTGCCTTTGTGTTTTGCTCCATTGAAAGCCTAGGAGAATTAAAAATTATAAAAAAAAAGGTAAATTATAAAAGTACGGATTTCTAACGACGCAAAGAGGACACACTCTACACACATAGAGCACCTCTGCAAGCTGAAGTGTTTTATGAGTTCAGAGTGATTCCTTAAGAGTACATTTTTATTTATTTTTTAAGAAAGAAGTTCCAGGGTACAAAGTGAAGCTCCTTTTGCACAGTGAATATGACATCATTCTCCTGTGCCCTCCATCACTAACACAGAATAGCTTTGCGAGGAAGGATTAGATGATGTGTCCTTCCTTCGGCTGCACTAATTTCTCTAATTCAATGACCACCACAATGACCTTTTAGGGTCTTTCTCTGATGTATTCATTTGGGGGCTTGGGATGTTTTCACAAATAAGCAACATTGGCCTTAATTTAATATTTTGGGATAAGCGTTTGAAATTATTCAAATATTTTTGGATAAACTTTTAAAATTATTTTTTTTTTAAATATGAAAATATAAAAAAAAACCATCTCATATAAAATAAATATATATGAATATATCATAAAATATCAAAATATTAAAAACATTTTTTCCAAACATTTAATAATTTTAAAACGTTATCCAAAAATATTAAGTAATTTAAACAGCTTATCCAAAAATATTAAATTGAGGCCCCTGTTTGTAGGGGTCCACGGAAATCACAAACTACAGGTCAAACAGTTCGTATTATCCTTTGTATAATACAGAGAGACACTCTTGTCTCATTTGGCATGAACACATAGCTAGTTCTCTTCCAAAAAACTTGGATAGTGATCGTAATAATTGGTGTAATTATGCAAATGCAAAAGGGAAGTGGCCCTCCCCAGGTTATTTCCAGTTTTTATGAGCAAATTTATGACATTTTCTTGTTATGACACTTACTGATTCATGTTCCTTTGATCTGGCATGTTTATTGGTTTATTTTTAAATAGATGAGGAGAGAGATTTAAAAAAATGATTATGTTTCAGCATGATACAACGTGTCAATTTTACATCAGTTCGGTTGGTTATGCTATGTTTATTGGTTGTTTTATAACATGGGTCCTCAAACTCTGGCCCCCAGATGCTGCTGAACTACAACTCCCATGATTCTCTGGCTATCTATGTAATTCAAAGAATCATGGGAGTTGTAGTTCAGCAACATGTTTTATAAGTATGAATTTGCTACAAAAATCAATAAATCTCCTGAAATACGTACATGCAGATAAGCTAACTTGTCAACTTACATCCAATCATAATAATGTACACGTATATTTATCCCCCCCCCAAAAAAAAAATTCAATTGTTTTAGGAATATGATCGATATCCTTAGTTAGTTTATAGTAAGAAGCTAATTCATTATTCAGGATAAATATTTACTTTAGGGAACTTCAGACCTGACCTAACACCTTCTAGAACCCCACGCATACGCATAGAAATTATGTTTCCTTCCCCTTAAGTGTCATTACTCATAGTTACTATTATTTAAAGGGAGACTGTAGGAACTCAGATCAGTTCATTGCAAGATGTACAATATATTTTTATGTATTTAATTTTTAATACATTATAAAAAAAAACATGAATTAAAACCATGCAATAAATAACTAGATTGACAATTTCTTAGGTGATTGCTCACCAAATCAGACATTGACTAATATATATCTGCCAATACCAGTCCGTTCATTACCTCCAAATGGATTGTTGAACTTATCGTTACCTCCAAATGGATTGTTGAACTTATCGTTACCTCCAAATGGATTGTTGAACTTATCGTTACCTCCAAATGGATTGTTGAACTTAAGCATTTCATTGCTTAAAAAAATAGAAATCCTAAATAAAATACTGGTGTAACTGCTTCGTCAGTGAATATAACTGTGGCTCACATTGACAGAATATTACACTTCTTTACCCAAAATGTTATTCTTAATTATGTTTCACCCTATTACATTATTTCAATGTTACTTCATCGTAAGATATAAATTATTAAATCTATTGAGGTGAGTTACATTTTTAATTACGCTAAATCTTTTTTGTCATGAATCCATGAGAGAAAATACTTTTGGTAGCAAATGATAACATTTATCCTGGTATTTTTTTTTTTTTTTTATAATTTAAATGTATGTGTCCTTTTATCATGAATTAATGATTAATCTTTCATTGATAGTTTCCTTCTTCTGTCGGGACCCACCAAGCTCTCTGTTACCTGCTGTATTGGAAAATCTCAAAATCTCCACAGCTATGAAATGCAAAAAGAAGAATCACTGCTCCCTTTATTTAAACATTAACGGAACAGTTTCACTTGATGGTATGTTTGGAAATGAGTCTAACGTCATAATTACAAGGAGTCATTCTGCAATATTGTTAAATTACGCTAAAACCGACATTGGTTAAAACATTTAATTTAGACCAAAGAGCATAGGGAGACAATATTTGGAGTGGGGGAAGGAGAGGGGGGATGGGACAAAACCTTAATCTGTGAAAGCACTGTCAATCTTACACAAGATCAAATTAACTTTTATATTCGTTCCATCACCTGAACCATGTTTTAATGCAAAACTTCCTTTGGAACATCTAAACTCTTGTAACAGACTAAAGGTATGAGGTGGAGATATTCTTCATGTATCCAGAGCACAGTTAAAGGTTACACTAGGGCATTTCATTTCCTTTGGCAGAATGTATCAGTTATCTTCCCCCAACACTTTTTTTATTTTTTCCACGCCATAGTTACATAGTTACATAGCTGAAAAGAGACTTGCGTCCATCAAGTTCAGCCCTCCTCACATATGTTTTTGCTGTTGATCCAAAAGAAGGCAAAAAAACATTCTGAAGGGCTTCCAATTTTGCAACAAACTAGGAAAAAATTCCTTCTTGACCCCAAAATGTCAGTCAGGATTCTCCTTGGATCAAGCAGCTATTACCCCACTAATTAGAAATGATATCCCTGTATGTTATGTTTTTGCAATCTCTTTTACTTTTCTCACTTTATTCATATCCCAAATTTCTTTCTCTTTCATCCTATCTATTTTACCTCTCTGTTCTCTTCCTCGTATATTACTATCTTCAATGTATTCTTTCTTTGTTCCTTTCACCATTAACCCAATAGTTCTGCACCTGATTGAGCAGACCGCTAGCATGTACTCACTCCCTTACTACCCACTGTCAGACATTCTAACAATGCTAGGATAGGATATGAAAAGAAAAGGCAAGATGTGTGTCTGATAGAGACTAAACAAAAAATGATTGTCTCCCCCAAATCCTCTGACGTGTTGATGGAGATGGCTGTTTATAAAGACATATATTAGAGTCAGCTTACAACATTGCTTCTTACAGACAAATAAACATTGAAAGGCGACTTCACAAACCAGGTGCATTGCTGAGTGGGAGATACTGCCTCGAATATGGAAATATTTTTGGTTGGTTGGCTGGATGTGGAGTACCAAATTTTTGTTAGGCTACTTCTGCCTAGCTGCTCTTCCCGCAGATTTCTTCACTGATTAATGACCACGAGTGGATGCAGCTCAATGTAGATAGAGAATTGGAGACCATAGACACATGGGTGTGCATGCATACACACAGATAAATGCACACACATTCACACACGCACACATATGGCAAACACACAGAAGCAAGAGAGCATAAAAATGGAAACGTACACATGTTCGACCTTACTTGAATTCAATCAAAAATCTTTATCGTTATCTTCTGATGAATACCTTTGCCGTTAATATTTGGTCATTTTATATATATGGTTGTCATATGATTTCATTATCTTTTGATATTATATTTTAGAAATAATAAATAGAATGTTTCTTTCGCTCTAGAAAGAATTCACGGGGTGGAAATCTGCTCTTTCACCCTGAGTACACAACAGAATCAGTGCACCAGCATCAGATTCTCAAGAACCAAAGCCAAGAAGACAGGAGTGAAAAAGGTAAACCGTGTCTTATAGCTACCGTTAAATTAAACTTGCGGTATGGGCCCATTCTTATGACATAATTCATTCACCACCAACTGACTAGTGGATTGTAATCCAACAAAGGTTGATTAGTCTCGTTGGATCCACATGAGAATCACTAAAATACATCTGTAGTTACACATGATGTGTGAGTTACATCAGAAGGTATATTTATCTAGGTATCACTTTGCCTTCACTGTTACTGTTATGCCGATGGTATAGTGATAAAAGAGAGAAATGCAAAGAAATCAGTTTAGGAATAACAAGTATCTGCAAGTCATTTAGTGACCAACTTTCAAAATACTGAGCTCAAAATATATTTATTTTGAAATGGTTTAATCTAGATAACCATTCAGCCTATAGTTTTTAATGCTTACATTTAGTTAATTCATAAACAAATATTAAAATAAATACATTTAAAAAAAGTAAATAAATTCGGGTTTTTCACTAAAGTGTGAATTGTTGGGATTTCACTTAGTCCAAAATAGCAGCTGCTATATTAGGTCAACTATTTTGGTCCAAAATTTGTGCACTTCAAATTCACTCTTACTTCCCGACAATTTGTATTTTTTATTATAACTATGTCTGAGTTCCCAGAGGCTCTCCAGAGTTTTTTCTTAGGGCTGTCGCAAACTCACTTAAATCCGTTTAGTAAATAAGCCCCTATGTTTCATTCAAATGAGTGAATCTAAACATTCCAGATTAAAGAAAAACTCCAAGCACCATAACTACTACAGCTTGCTGTCAAGGTTATAGTGCTACGAGTGGACTGGCAACCCACCCTCCCCCATAGTAAATAGTCAAGGTGTTTAAGAATAGTTTGACTTCTAACCTGTCGTTTTGGGGTGCCAGTAGAGAGCATGAAGCCTTTTGTCTGAGTTAAGCCTGGCAGTGCAGTACAGTCCTCAGCTCATTGGCCGAGAGTGATCAACTGATCAGCTCAGTCAAAATGTTCTGAAACGATTTGACTAGTTACAATGGTGGTAGTACCATAACCACTGGTGCGAGTGTTCCTTTAAGGATGTTCTATTCATAAATTTGGTAATGGAGAGACAGATTCCTATTTCAGTTTAATGTATTGTTTCCCCTTCATAATGGAGAACTAGCCAAACATTGGGGATTGTAGTGTCTGTTGAGTCTTTTTATCAAAAGGGGAAATCTTTAATTTTATTGAATTTCTGTTCCTTTTCCAAGTTCCTGTTTAGGTTTCTATGTAGCTGTATTTATAAACGTAACTCCTCAATAATTCACAATTAGGGAAATGTATCTCTTATCTAGTTATATAGCGGTTGGGAAATCCCGGCATTGCACTGAGAGTGGAACTATTGGGT
The DNA here is from genome assembly GCF_036172605.1 of Pelobates fuscus. NCBI lineage: Eukaryota > Metazoa > Chordata > Amphibia > Anura > Pelobatidae > Pelobates > Pelobates fuscus. Next base: position 22,486,633 of record NC_086319.1, on the reverse strand, counting down.
GAGTCAAAGCAGACCTTGTAACTTGCTCAGTTTCATTAGGATTCAACATGCTCTGTAAATCAGAAAACTACAAAACAAACGTAAAGTTTAATTACTATATAAGGGCACGGTCATATTAATACTGTCCGTGGTTTGTAAGGCGATCTTAATGTGACAAACATCTGACGGCGAGGTCCCTTTATCAATGTTTAACATCCTCACTGCACATTGTGTGTTGTTAAAGGGACCATGTCCCAAATGATTTGTCACAATATCCTGAGCTGCACTAGCGGAACCTCTGTACATCGCTCTGGTATAAGGAGGATAAGGAGGCTTTGATGATAATTTAGGTTTTGTTTCAGCAAGGAGTACCCGCCAGACAGTGATTTTCTAATCAAGCTGCAGTGGTTATAATGTTTTTAGTTTAAGGTACAGCAATCAGTTATTTTGGCTTCCACTCGTTTTTCTATTAGTTTGCTGATTAGATCTAAACTCAGCGCCGGCAGTTTTTTAAATTTACTATTTATGGGCACATGTAGAGATTTATAACAGCAACAGGATACAAAATGTTCCCTTTTGCCATTAAAGGTAAAGTATACATTTCTATGCAGTGTGATAAATCCTGAAAAGATCACTCTAACCACCATAGCCAGTACCACCCACTGTTGTGGTTATGGTGCCAGAATTGCACTGGCCCTATCCCAGCTTAATCTGTCAAATAATTTCTGCATATCCTATACTTTCCTTGATCCCTGCCATTGGTCTCCTCAAGCAGACGAAGCCCGATGGCAGTGTTGGATTTTACTTATTGGCTGACAGTGTCAGCTGAATTAATGAACGAGATCAAATTATAGCAGATTTGAACACCTGATTTCTCTAGCCCTGGTGGGACTCAGATAAGTATCAAACCATGCTAAAATGATTTGAAAGATTATGCTGGGAGCCTGGCGACATAACTGCTACAGTGGACTGTAGTGATTATGGTGCTTGGAATGTTTCTGTACATTTTCTTGAAAGTAATACTTTTTATAATACATGATGTTGCCTTCCTGCATTAAACAATTAAATACATGACCTTTTTTAATATCAGAGCTCTGAGGTCCTGACGTTCTCCTAATGGGTTGAAAATGTTTCCTGACCCCCAAATGTTTTCTTGATCCTATTGGCTGCGTTATTATGGCTTCGTTCAAGCATAGAAAATGTGTCTGATCATGATAAGAGTGCCATCCAAAAGTTCAGGGATTTAGTGGTCTACAAGAGGTCTTCTGCCATCGGTTGTGGTTGCTGATGTTTTAACGAGTTGGAAGCATCGATACTTAATGTGATGAAAAATGAAATCATGAGCAAAGTGCTAAATGTAGAGCATCGAACAGGAACATTTTCTGTTTTTTCATGACAACTGCTCTATTTTTAGAACTTTAGAATACAGAGTTGCTCTTCATAGTAGTATGTCTTCTTCATGCAAAACATTTAATGGTGATAAAATATATGACGCGTGTTTTACTCACAATGTCGTCTCTTCACAGGTACATGTTCAGTTTAACTGCTTTGAAGTGGGTGTCGGGCAACATGTTTTTGTGTCCATGAGAACAGTTCCATACTTCTGTGATATTGAACTGAGCAAAGAGTACCATGTGGAAGGTAGGAAATGGGAGCATTTTATCGTAAATGTCAATTAGTCAAAGCTTTGCAAACACACAACTAAATTTATACAAAACAATGGTACTGGTCATTCAATACAGGGTTCATTTACATATAAGGTTAAATTGGACATTCTATATGGGCTACGCAGTCCTGTGATAATTATCTTCTTTTCAAATGTAGCAAGAAGTCTGTTCATTCATGGTGTGGGTACCATTCTCATTTTAAATGTTCTGAGTACAAATTTGCTCAGAACAGGCTTGTTGAAGTTAGAATTTGTCCTCAGAGACTATCACATAAATAAATAAAAAATGAAAAAATGTCTTATATGGAAAACAGCTTCTAAAGATTTAACTTGATGGACCTGTATATTTTCAAATCTATATTACTATGCCAGTTGCCATTATTGCTGATTGGATAACGTGACCTCTTGACACGTGCTTTCTGTGTAAGCGCAGTTATTGCTTTCATCTGATCTGTTAGTACATTTGTAACATTGTTACATGATTATTTGTCTGTCACTTAGTACAGATATAATGTGGCCTTCACCAGATCACGACTTTCCTGCTATTAGTTAAAACTTCTCTAGGTTACGTAACCACATTTTGTATGGATTGTGCAATTCGTTTTTTCCCCCTGCGGGAGGGATCCTTTAATTTTCTAAGAACTGACGAAACCTCTAAGAAGTTTTTACGAATGTATGAAACAATTCAATCACGTTCAACATCAGCTCACATTTCTTGCTACACAAAAGATGAGAACAAAGAAAGAATGTAAGAATGTAAAAGCTGAAGAGAAAAAAACTGGAAAGAAAAAATAAAACTCAAATATGTGTGCATGCATCATGTTAAATAAAGGGACACTCCGAGCACCATAACAACTTTATCTAAATTAAGTTGTTATGGTGTCAGGAGGTCCCCTGGTGCACTCTTACTTTAAGGGGTTGAATTGTTCTCGAATTGTTTAACCCCAAAGTTTGGCTCCAGAGTTGATCTGCAGGTCACCCAGGCACCCAGCCTCTGAATCTCAGTTACGGGAAGACTGGAGTGCAGCCAGGCAGGGCCTCTGCTGATTGACTTAGAGCGGTCACCTGATGCTCTAAGCCAATGAGTAGCTCTGCATTGATTAAAAAGAAACACACCTTTTTGGTTAATTAATTCTGCCTACTCACCTAGACTGGAAAAGGGTTTTATTTTTTTACAGCACAGTGTGTTTAAGTTTGAGCTTTAATCACACACAGGAGACTGCTGTGGGCTCTAGCAGACAATTCAAAAATGTGAACAGACATGTGAACTGTGTAGGGAGGCCTTTGTGAGTCACAGCCAGGGGAGATGCGTCTAGGGCTGCATCACCAAAGTGAATGAAAGCCTAAATGGCTGGGAATTGAGCAGTGAGACTGCAGGGCCATGATCTATTAATGGGACACTATAGGCATTCAGACCACATCAGCTCATTGAAGCGGTCTAGGTGCAGTGTCCTAGGTCACCTAACCCTGCAAAGGTAATTATTGCAGTTTTTAAGAAACTATGCATGGGGATGCCCAGCTTCACCCAATACAATGTAGGAAAGCATTATACATACTTTCAAATGGGGGAATCCCTAATGCGAGCGCATTGATTGATTGCCCCGCATGCGCAGCTGATGTTGGCAGGCGGAGGAGCGGATGCAGAGCCCAAGCGAGCCCAAGCCAACCCCTACTGCAAAGTGCAAGGGAAACAACTTTGATTTCCTGGCTCTACAGTTTCCCTTTAAGTTGTTGAGTTGCTTAGAGTGTCACTTTACATGTAGTTAGTTATCTGTAAAGTGTCAAGATTTGGGTTACTGCAAAGTATCACAGTAGTTTAGAGCCTACGTTATTGAAATTGATCTGCTCGGCAAAGCATTGCTCTGCTCATCCTACACGGATGAAATTATTGTAATATGTGTAATTGTTTTGTCCTGTGTGCATCTGTAGAAAACAGAATGTATGTCTGCCTAGCAGCTGCAAATAATGATTTCATATATGTACTATCATAACCCTGCATAGAGGGAAGAGTTGACTATTCAATATGTGGTTTAGGTTCTGATGTAATTAAAGTATAATCATCAGAACGTCTCTTTAAGCCAATTTACAAATGTTCTATACTGCCCTCTAAGAATATGTTATGTAAAAAATGTATTCTTATATTGTGATTATTTATCAGCAATATGTTCCAGGCTGTGATGATGCAAAATGTCATTATTGACACACATGTTAATAATCAGGTAGAACACGCAAGGAAATTCGATGCTAACATAGCGGTTTTGCTTGTGAAAATAGAGAGAAAGACAAAATTGCACACAGAATAATTACCGTAATCTGGGGAATTGGTAATTCATTTTGTGTAAGTGCAGCATAACACAACCTATAAGCTGTGCTAATATTTACACAATAAGATGCATAGCTGGGCCACAAGGCACCAGCTGACGTAAGGTTCAGTTAAAGGAAGATTTTTTCGACATTCATCATTGGGGATTTTAGTGTATGACCTGGCTAAGTCAAAGGTATTAAGAACTTACATAATGCCAGAAACGCTAGTGAGGATTAGCTATTGATGATGTAATGGTAACATGCATTTCATTTGAAGCCTCCTTTAGGATTGCTACGTAATTCACAAAACTAGTTAAGCCACAGCAGGAGAAAATTCCAGCATTCGTAGGTCGATAATTGAGGACCCCAACAGCCGAGGTCCCAATTTCTGACTTTATCTGCTCTCTTAAGCTTCTTTATATTTTAAATTCGATTTTGAAGAATAACAGTTGCAGGGGACTTGATTGAACACCGAGGAAAGTTTGACACAGGAGCCTCTTAACATGGAAATACAATGTACCGGTAATAATATAACTTGAACATAATATAATAATATAACGGAGTATAATTATTCTAGAGGGCAGGCAATCACAAGGTACACTCGACCCTCCTTTCCCCAAACCATTGAGAGAGAACCTTCCAGTTGAATAGTACAGCCATATTTCATAGAGCGACATTACCAATGAGATACGGCAGATATGTCTACCTAATCTACAAAAAGTGTTACATGTTATATTTGAATGTTTAAACCTTTTATTCAGTTGAGCTATCTGTCCTGTTTTTCTTAGATTGTCGCAACAGTGTTTTGTCCAGTAGTATACCTTCCTGTCTAGGTAAGTAGAATTACCTGTGTTGATCCTAAACCCAGATGCCGTATAATTTGTTGTATTATCTCATAAAGCACACTAGCAATAAGACGTCTTGCCGAGAGGTTACATTTTGTGTTCTTTTGATAAGGGATGTTAACTCCTTAGGGAACATGGGGTGTGAATATCCCTTTATGTCATTACATACCTGGCATGTCTTTGACTGTTACAGAGTTATGCATGACATTAAGCTAACATTGCAATGCTATTTACCCCCAGCATTTATGGCAGTCCGTTCAGTGTTCATATATATATGTATACATAAAGGTCAACTGATACACACAGCACTGAAAATAAGATGATTATAAAACCAAGATGGGCCTGGACTGGCCATTGAGTAAAAATCAGGCAAATATTTATTTGGCCGTGGTGGAAATGGGCTGTAAGGATCTCGGTGGTGGGTCCATTAAAGGCAGACACTATTGGTGCAACAGACGAAAGTGGGTGCTCAACAGCTTCATGGGCCCATGGGCAGATCAAAGATGGTAAAACTCTACAAACATGCTACAAACAGCTCATAACCACACACAGCAAACACGCACTATTATCAGCCCCTAAACACACACTACAAACAGCCACACACACAAATGCACAGAGATAGCTAGAATCCACACACACAGACCCTGAACCAATCCACACACAATAAAAACCAACACACAACACAAACAGGCCCTGTGTGCACGCACACTGAAAATAGCCAGTACCCACTCACACTGAACAACAAAAACACGCACTTCATCACAAATAACTTTCACAAACACAACACCACAATCAGCCTCATCACCCTCAAATGCAACACTACAATCTGCCTCTTCCCACACGCAGAAAAACATCACAGGTAGCCACTTGCCCCCACACACAGTTAGGTAGCCTAACTGCACAGATTTACCACCATAAGCAGTCTCACCCACACATACCATCACATACAGCCTCCCTGCACTAGCATCACCATTGCTCTGCCCTGTCCTGTATTTGCCATTTGGAGTACCACCAGAACCCAGAGACAAGTCACCAGAAAATGCAGCACAAGCAGTAGTAGGACAGAGAGCTCAAATAGGAGAACTCAGGGCTGTAAACCCGCCAAGTTGGGAGAGAGGCAACAGCAGCTCTTTGTCCAGAAAAGTGCAGTTCCTACAGCTAACACATTGCACAGAGACCTCAGACTTCCAGGTCTCTGGTAGATGGCCCAAGAGTGAGGAATGCACACAAATACCACCTGGATATACATATATGTATATATATATAATGACTGCACGTGATAGAAAACACGCTCTGATGTGCAGTACAGTCTGTGAAACAATTAATTTAACATGTCAGAGCTGGTTTAAATTTACTACTACACTAAGTTTATTTATTTTTTCAGCTGGAGAGTTAGATTTCAGGATAGACGAAGAGAAGAAAACCATAACAGTGCATGTATCAAATAATCTTGAAGAGTATGACTACAATGTACGCCTTTGTTTGAAACTGTACACCTGCCAGGACATCAGTGGGGCATATGCACTGGTAAGTTTAATTGTTAGCAGACCAGTATTCTTAATATATTACATCAATAATTAATATAACTGGTTGATTTGTTCAAGGAGTGACTCCTTCTTCCTGTAACGCTGTGTTTTAATAACCACTGGATTGCAATGACTAATTATTTATCCCAGAACTAGATAGCAGATGGGGTAACAGAGAACAACAATTAGGACAAAATATCGTGAGACCATTTTTCATGGGTTGATACAGCTGATATCTCTACCATACTGATTTTTGGGTTAAACATTTGTGAAAGGTTAAGTCAGAACTCTCAGCCTATCACTACTGTCCACGTTGTATGACTTTAGGCAATAGAAGAGCCCATTCTTTCCCAAAGTTCTTAAAAAGACGCCCCGTAAATCACTCCGTGAGAAATTGAAATTTGAGAACTAAAATTGTAATTTCTGTAATTTTGACCCCATAGTAGTAACTTAAATTTTTCCCTTTCCTATTTCAATGGAGATACGGACAAAACATAGACTATTGCTGGGTCATGAAGACTGGTTTGAGAACCATTGCTCCGTAGTCTCTCAAAAATACGTCAAAAGTCTATATGTGGGGAAATACTGCACTAAGGGTCTGTAACAGAATGGAAATCAGTTATTTTTAGGGTGTTAGTTTTCAGTTATTTTTATAAAGGTCAATGAAAATGAAATAAAATAATAGATATAACCAGCAGATCTGAGAGAGATTGGTTGTAAAATTGTTAAATGGAAAAATGAACATTGTTGCACCCGCAAATACACATTAAAAGGCGTATATAGTAGTGGAATATTATATATCACCTAAAGATTAATTACATTAATTACATGCCGCCCTATAATACAATCATGTATTCTTTCATTTTTTCAGATAAAAATGGGAAATTCTTCAAAATCAGCCACATTACCGTATTCGGACATTTTACCATGTTTGTGCATCGAGGTAATTTCTATCATTTTTTAAAAAAATCATGTTTAAATATAAAAGTGACGTCTGTAGCTTAGCAATAATTAATAAACAAAAAATGTTGAGATTGTGTGCTGAAAATTCTGGAAATGAAAAGAATACTCTACAGAAAGCTGTATATCACCTTCCCCCATGCTTTATTGCACGGTGCTCAAAGTTCCAAAGAAAACATCCAACAATTGTAAAGAATCCTTCGGAAAACCTGGCTTACTGTCTGACTCTGAATGAGTCGACAGGTGATTATAACTTATGCTCTTGTAAATGAGCATAACATTCCATCTATACATTGTTCTAGCAAATGTATAGATTGGGAGAAACCTCTTTTTAAATAAAAAAGGTCTTTATCCAACCCATCAGTCAATTCTTTGGCATAAACTCCATGAGTGAAAGGAAGAGCAGAAAAGGCTGTCGTTCTGTTCTCCAAGCATATTGACATCAGTGCATGTGCTGTGATTTTCATGGTTACTCCTTAGATGACTCGCCGAGCGCTGGATATGGAGTATAGAAACAGAGTGTCTGACATCACTCCATTGAGAGTCTGGCACTTTGCCAATGAAGCCAGCGTGTCAGCATCACAGAGGAGGTTTGCCCTGCTTGGGGAAGTGTCCTCGAGCAGGGCAAATCAATTAATACAGTTGGCAGAGCACAGGTAGACCTCTGGTAAGGACAAGAAGGAGCTGGATCAGAAGGTCAGGTGAGTTAACTAAAATAAAAATTATAAAAAAAAAAAGTAGAGAGAGAGAGAGAGAGAGAGAGAGATGAAAGAGGAGGCTATGAAAAATAGTTTCTTCTTTAAAGCAACACATGGCTTGGCTGTGCCAAAACTGGATTTTGACGACTATTGCTATGTCTTCATTATACATTTAAAATACAATTGCTCATGACTTTGAAAAATGTTTACACAAGTTACAGGTGATTTTCAATGTTATATTCAATATTAGAATTTCAAGAGAAAAAAAATGAAATGAAATAAAAGATGGAGAGACAAAGCGTAAATCTTATCACGGATGATAAATACACCTCTAATATGTACTAAAATAATTAATTTATAAATAATATTAAGAATTAAATAATTTTTCAGAACTGTCTGAAGTCAAATTTGCAAATTGTGAACAATAGCCAAATTAGCATGCATAGTGCCTTTCGTGTTTTTTTCTTCTGAATTTTAATGTTTTATCAGAATCTGCAATTTGTGTAGATTTATTGCTTTGTCAGTGAATTAGGATTTTGACGAGGCTCGGTTATGCCCTTTTAAATTGTCCTGTTCTTATTTCAGTAATTGTTTGTTTATTTATCAGAAGCATGTTCTATTTACAGATGTCCTCTGCAATGTTTGTTTGTCTTCTTTTGTTCTTTTTTCCTCTCTGTATGTGACCTAAACTCTAGTATAATTAATAAACTCCCCATAACAAGATGCTGAGTATAATGCTCTTAGTGAACTTTTCTTGAAGGGACGTTGTAGGCACTATAACTGCTTCATCTAATTTAAATAGTTTTGACACAGTCCTCCTTTTCAGTGTTGAAACCTTTTTCACATTTTAATGGTAAACCAGAAAATGGTAAACCAGGTAAACCAGAAAAACCCAACAACACCTCTGCTGCTTGGCTTAAGACCAAGCATGTGCCTGCACAGAAATAAGTGGCTGTGATTGGCTAAGAGTTTCAGTTGACCGCTTTCAGCCTATCATAACAGCCATTGCTGGTATGAATCGGTATGGCTAGAAGGAAGTGTGTAATCTCTGCCTTAGCCACACCTCCAGTGTGGGCTGGGTTGTGGGAAGCCAGAGACACCCAATCAAGATTAAACTATTCTGCCTGTATATAGAAACCAACAACTTTAATGAAGGGAATACTTGCCAAAATGTGGATTTTACAAGAATGCCCGCAATTTACCATTGAAATGATAATGTTTAATTTGAAAAATGTATATAAAAGCAATTTTTTTTTTCTTGTTAGGGTTGGTCAGCATTTACAGATTCAAGACGGATACGTCTTTGTCCATTTAAGCATGGTAAGTACTCTTTAATGAAACATGTTAACATCAGTGACCTTTGATATATATTTGTATTTTAGCGTGGGAATGGAGAAATATTGTTATATATATGGAGAAAGAAATTCAAATATTTTTTTTAAAAGTGTCGGTGTCCATTCTATTAATTTGGTTGATGAAACTTTATTTCTGTTGGGAAGAATGTATTTATATAAGATATGTCTTCAGGATAAACCTTCTTATCTTCGTGCTGTCACAAACAGTTACTGGAATGGGCTAGGTTCTGTATCATTATATATTTTGAAAGTATTTTGTCAGGAATTAGAAATTTCTCTAGATTTCAAATGTGTCCTGCAAACGTGAATGTTTTTGGTTCAGTAAAGCATACATTAACCTCAAGCTGAATAGTTCCATGGAAGGTTTGTAGCCTCTGGGAAAAAAAGTTGTAGATTTGTTCTAAAAATTAAATTAAACTTGTAGTGTCCATAATGTTTTACTTAAATAATGTTGCTATGTGTAACCAATAATAATGTTGAAGGTAGTGTAGAGTTAAATAAATGGAAAAACATATGTACTACACTGTATGTGAATGTGATACTTGTTAGGTATACTCCATCTGCAGCACAAAAAATATATATTTTCCAAGTCTTAGTGAAGAAATTATCTACATTTTATTGAAGACATAAGTCCTTCTTACTGATACATTCAGCAGCAAAGAAACAGTTAACATAACCAGTAAAAAAACATCCAATCAGCATGAGGTTAGATATATAAACCCTTCATCAAGACCCTCCCACTTCCTCTTTCTTTGATGAGGTCGAGCAGGAGAGCAGTCCATCGGAGAAGTGTAGAACTGTATAAATCAAACACTGCAAAACAGGAACCATTGGCAATCAGGACCATCCGCTTAGTAAACTGTAACATACAGGATGTAATACACAGCAATATTGACATCTCAATCAATGTAAATATGCAAGAATATAGAGAAATTAAATAATTAGTATATAGAGCAATTAATTAATTAGTATATAGATCAAATTAATTAGTTTTTTGAGTAATTAATTAATTAGTAGAGAGAGGAAATTAATTAATTAGTATATAGAGCATTAATTAATTCACCAAATGTGACAACATCCGAAATAATAAAACCATATAAACACAAACCACACCCCGACACCTGAAAACCTGAAGAGAAAAAAGGGGGATGCTAGAAGAAACAAGGTGGGGGGGGGGGATATTTCCCTCCTGTCCTTAAAGGGACACTATAGTCAGAGAAAAGACAGTGTTTGCATTGCCCCTAGGGACACCTCCAAGCAGCCACTCCTCAGATGGCCACTGGAGGTGCTTCCTGGCTCAGTTCTGCACAGTAAGCAGCACTGCCATTCAGCGTCCCCATACTCTGCATGGAGATGCTGAATTTTCCTCATAGAGATGCATTGATTCAAGGAGGTCCAAAACAGCATTTGGCCCAGCCCCGTGCTGATTTTAGCCAATCCAATGCTTTCCCCATGGGAAAGCATTGGTTTGGCAAAAACTCAGGCATTTTGATGATGTCACAAAGGGGGTGGAACCAGCGCCGGCAGACCCGCGCGTTGCTGGAAATAAGGTAAGTTTTAAACTTTTATAGGGGGGTTAAGGAGGGCAAGTCACCTAAATGGTGTGTTAAACACTATAGGGTCAGGAATACATGTTTGTGTTCCTGACCCTATAGTGATCCTTTAATAAAATGTTCTTATTTCTTCACCAAGGCTAGGATAATCTCCAATTTTACAGCAAGACAAAGTGCTTCATATTTTTAACGCACAGAGATTAAAGCAAAGGATTCATATGAACAAGGACAGAAATAAAATGTCCGAAAAGTCAATTCCTTTGACCAATTAGCCGTCGCCAGAACCTCGGTTAACAAACCACCCATGTCCATGGCAGCTGATGCCACAGCACCCTGTACCGAGTGAGCACCAAAGATGCCGTCTACACTAGAGAGGGGAAGGCTCCACTTGACCTATCGAGCTATGATGGTAGCAGAGCCTGGTTTACAGGAACATACATATGAGATCAAGAGTTGGCCATGCGGCGAGGAGTGCAACAATGAAGCCAACTAAATTTAGTAGCCAGCTAAATTCAATTTGCGAGATACACAAAGACATGGTCTATCTGGAAAATCGGGTGCGAGACAAGATGAGTTAGATTTGGTTCTGCAAGGTATAGTAAAAATCACCCATGGGTAAAAAAGAAAGAGTCAATGTTGAAGGCTCGTACATCAGACACTTTATAGAGCGAGACCATGCAGAGGAGAAGGAGGGCAATTTCACTGACAATTGGCGTAACAACAGCTGATCAATGTCCAGCAATCCTTCCAGAAAGTGACGAACCTTGGAAACATCCCAAAAGGAGGCCTAGCCAAACTTATCCCATGAAGTAGTTGCAGAAGCAACGGGTACCAGGGCTGAGTCCTTCAGAGTGTTGCTATCAGCACAGCAGGATCGTCATACACTGTCGCTTCAGAAGATGAAGAGCCTGCATAATCAAGGAGAATGGAGGAAATGTATGTAGCTCCCGATGGACACCATGCATGCAGAATGCACTCACTGCCAGGCAGAGAGAATGCGACAGCCAGCTGAAAAAAGTAATCCGTCTGACAATTCACTCTTGACATGAACATATTTTGGCCCCAAAACCAATCCAGGAGACGGAAGACCTCCAGGTGAAGTATCCAATCACTGGCATATCTCCAGGGATATATAGATTTAGACATGGTGATTCAGCTGCTTTATGGACTGCATGGTGCCTGGAAAGAGTTATGGGTTATCTTAACTGTTTCTTTGCTCCTGGAGTTATCAGTAATGAAGGTTTAAGCAAATATTAATCCTCCTGCCTTGCTGTAAAATTGGGATTAGTTAGCAAGAAGTGTCATAACCCTTACAGGTGCACCACGTTTTTTTACAATGTTGGGTGTGATATATAGTGGCAGAATTTTCTTTAGGTGATTGACAATGGGACCATACTTGTCTTGCTTATTTTTGTTTTTTTGATTCACTAACAAGTTAGGAGGGCTGCAAGTTACACAACTAAAAAAAATAGATTCAATTTTAAGTGTTGTAAGTCCAAGAAAGCAGATCAAGGGATAAAACATGTAGGATTGAAAGCATAAAATACATTTAGAAGAAATGATCTGAGTGGGAAGTAAGCAACTTAAAGAGAACCTGTGAAACCCAGACCACATGGACAACAAATTAACCCCAAAACAATTTCAAGTAGTGTAAAGCAATAATATAATACAGATGAAACAATAAAATATAACAATATGTAAAATATTATAGAGATCAGCTGCTACCACACTATGTGAATATCCCCCCAAACAAATTAAATTCAATACTCTCCCCCACCTAGAAAAAAAAGAAACAACCACATTAAAGGAACACTACAGGATCAGGAACACAAACATGTATTCCTGACCCTTAAGTGTTAAACCCACTATCAAAACTCCCTGGGCCCCTCTTGCCTCCCTAAATATAGTAAAATCTTACATGTATTCAAGTCTGGAGCTGTTGCCTCTGCCTCTGAACTGCATCTAAACTCTGACATTATCAGAAATGGTGGTCCGAGCAAATCACAATGCTTCCCCATAGGATTTGTTGAGACTGTCAAGGAGGCAGATCAGGGGCAGAGCCAGCATGATTCAAACACAGCCCTGGCCAATCAGCATCTCCTCATAGAGATGAATTGAATCAATGCATGAATATGAGGAAAGTTCAGTGTCTGCATGGAGAGGGTGGAGACACTGAATGTTGTGAATCACACTAGGCAGGACTGCCCAAGGAAGCAGCCCACTAGGCTGTAATGTAAACACTGCAATTTCTCTGAAAAGACAGTGTTTACAGCAAAAAGCCTGAAGGTAATGAATCTACTCACCAGAACAAATTCAATAAGCTGTAGTTGTTCTGGTGACTATAGTGTCCCTTTAAAGCTGTATTGCTTTAAGGAGGTGGAATTGCCCTTTAAGAAGAGTGTGTGATTCTAGAATAGAATATTGAACAACAAATCCACTATAAATGGGTTCACTGCAATTTTAAAAAAAAATGTTTTTACATTTGTGATTCGTTTAGTGCTCTACGTTATGATACTTATGTGATGATTTTCCTATGATCCAATAAGCTAGCAGATCCTTAGAGTTTTTCTGTGTACACATCCGAAAATGGCAGAAATAAACACATTTTGTTAAACTGGAGTTTATTCAGTACACTGAGAATTGCAAATTGTAGGTACACTAGCTGGAAATGATTTATTTTACAAATTATGTGTCCATTCTCCACAATTCTCAGTGTATAAAATACTGTCCTATATCTTGCATAAGCTTCCTAAAAATTCTCATAAATCCCAAACATGAATGAAACCATAGTTTGTTCCAATTTTCGAACACTGCCACGGAGAGTAATATTTCCCTTTATTTTAGGTAATGTTCCAGGGAACAACATTCTGCCAGATTCCGCTCTATGTGCCTGATTGGAGTATTTTGTTACACTATGTCGTCAATGTATCATCATTTCATTCTGTGTTTTGTCATAAGGTTTTGTCTTCCATGTTCCCGTATTTATTGTAGAAAGTGAATAATACAACTTACATGACTAACAAGCAGCATTATGGATGTTTTTAAGAAAAATAAATTATTTTGATATACATACATTTCTCTTCTGGGACATTTATTCTCTGTTTGAACTTTCTTTGATGATAATTTAATCTTAGATGTAAAAATCTGCAAAATATGGTGTTTAAAGGAACACTTAAGCATTGGGAAAATGTGTCTGTATTCCTAGTGCTACAGTGCTGAGGCCCATTGACATTTAGATCCCCTCCTGTGTGTCACAAAACAAAAACAAAAAAAGAATAACGCTTTTCTTCAGCACCGAGTCTTACTCGGCACTGCCACAACCTCCTTCTCGAGTTATACACCAAATTACAAAAATAGGGGGAGCAATAACAACGCCAGCAAACCTTAAATGTGATAGTTAGTACTTCATTACGTTTTGCAGGAAGCCCCCTGATTAATACAGAAAGTACTTTGATAGCATAATATAGTTAAAATAAAGACAACTGGTGAGAAAGACAATTGGTAACTCACAATGTCCAGAGTCACATGTAGCAAACTCTGGCTATAAGGGCATGTAGATGGTATGGATGCTCTTTTAATTCTTCCCCACCTTCTCGTCCACTTCTCCACCATCAGGAATAACAAAGGAGATTAGCTGAGGCAAATTTAATTTCAACTAAATTTGTACAAACAATGCAACATATGAGTAGAAGCACAAAACCACCAATAAAAGTAAAACGTCCAAATCAGACTAGAGCACAACATGTTTCAACCTATAAGGACTTCATTTAGATTGCTCCTTCTCGAGTTATGTCATTCTGGAGGCGTACCTCGAGGTTAATGGGACAACCAAATGTTCTTAATAGAGGATCATTGGGCAATGTAGGTGCATGCGCAGCACTCGCCACAATGTACCTATAATTCCACCATAGAAAATCATTGTATTCAATGACTGTGATGGCACTGAGACGTCATGGTATGCTACAGTATGTCAGCCGAGAAGTAAGATTCTGGTCTCCAAAGGGCTAGGAGTGTCGCTTGATGCTGTGCTTCCAATCCTTCTATTTAGTTTAATATTGGGTTTTGGGAAGGGGGGGAGGGGGTAGGACAGGATGGCCAGCACTGACGGCACTACAACAACTTCATTAAAGTGAAGTTGTTAAAGTACCTACAGTGTTTCATTAAAGACATTTTGTAGAACAAAGTTGTTTCTTTAAGCTTCTGATAGGTCCTGGCCTCGAATGGAGGTTTTGGAATTTATTTAAAAAAAAACCAAAAAACTATTTAACCAAACTGTAGGCCATGTGTAGCAATACACCGCAATGGCAAGTGATTATGTCAGAAAGGAGAAACAGAATACATTCTGCTGTCAGACAACATTCCTACATGCATGACAGAATACACTTACTAGTTTTTAGGATATACTTATGTCATGAACAAAATATTTCAAAATTTGTTTTGACGTATAAGTGCCCATTGAATGTGCAACCAGATTTTTGTTTCCCCTGCATTTGCCCAAATTGTGTTCGCATTAGTCAGAGGCTGACTAAAACCAATAGCCTGCAGGACAGAGGTAATTTAATCTCAAAAACCTGAAGACTGCCTTCCAGTTTTTGTGCACAGATAAGATCTCCACCATCAGATTCAATGTTTTAAATTATCACCGCCTGTTCAACTGCAGTAAGCCAAGTTGCAATATTTACCTTTACAAAACTAAGGCAGAATATTTCTGCCCAAAGACACACATATTTGTTGTAGGAAAGACAATGTCTAGAAATAGGGTGGAACTGTTTTAATCCATTCGTCCTGCTATCTCAATCTTGTCTGTTAAATTCTCCAATACCTGCTATGCCATTAAATTCTTGCCATATATAAATAGTCCACGTATACAATGTTTTCAATCTGGTTTAGCAGTAATAAAAGCTATTTCATTATCAATCTATTCTAGCAAGTTAATTACCACTCATCATCTTTTAACCTAATAGAACATATTATGACTATCTGTATAAACACTAATCTGTGTAATTAACACTTACTGTCTCTTAATATACTCTTATCGACTAATTTACCAATCTGAATTAATCTAGCCCCCATTTTAATCTATTAATGTGTGATTGAGCCTTCCAAATACTGGGCTGTCAAATACCAGTATAAACCATATACAGATACTCCTCAATTACCGACTGGATTCCGTTCTTACAACCCAGTTGTAAAGCAAATTGGTCGGTAAGTGATGATGCGTGCAGGTCTATCTCCGGGGAAATTTCCCTGAACATAGACAAGCGCAGCAGAGCAGGGAATCCCTCTAATCTATGTTCTGGGAATGTTCCCCAAACATAGATTAGATGGATTCCCTGCTCTGGTGCGTTTTTCTATGTTTGGGTGAATTTTACTCGAACATAGATTAGATGGATTCCCTGCTCTGGTGCGTTTTTCTATGTTTGGGTGAATTTTACTCGAACATAGATTAGAGGGATTCCCTGCTCTGGTGCTCTTGTCTATGTTTGGGAAAATTTACCCGAACGTAGACATATGCAACAGAGCAGGGAATCCCTTTCATCTACAGTTGCAAGAAAAAGTATGTGAACCCTTTGGAATGATATGGACTTCTGCACAAATTGGTCATAAAATGTGATCTGATCATCATCTAAGTCACAACAATAGACAATCACAGTCTGCTTAAAGTAGTAACACAAAGAATGAAATGTTGCCATGTTTTTATTGAACACACCATGTAAACATTAACAGTGCAGGTGGAAAAAGTATGTGAACCCCTAGACTAATGACATCTCCAAGAGCTAATTGGAGTGAGATGTCAGCCAACTGGAGTCCAATCAATGAGATGAGATTGGAGGTGTTGGTTACAGCTGCCCTGCCCTATAAAAAACACACACCAGTTCTGGGTTTGCTTTTCGCAAGAAGCATTGCCTGATGTGAATGATGCCTCGCACAAAAGAGCTCTCAGAAGACCTACGGTTAAGAATTGTTGACTTGCATAAAGCTGGAAAGGGTTATAAAAGTATCTCCAAAAGCCTTGCTGTTCATCAGTCCACGGTAAGACAAATTGTCTATAAATGGAGAAAGTTCAGCACTGCTGCTACTCTCCCTAGGAGTGGCCGTCCTGTAAAGATGACTGCAAGAGCACAGCGCAGACTGCTCAATGAGGTGAAGAAGAATCCTAGAGTGTCAGCTAAAGACTTACAAAAGTCACTGGCAAATGCTAACATCCCTGTTAGCGAATCTACAATACGTAAAACACTAAACAAGAATGGATTTCATGGGAGGATACCACAGAGGAAGCCACTGCTGTCCAAACAAAACATTGCTGCATGTTTACAGTTTGCACAAGAGCACCTGGATGTTCCACAGTAGTACTTGCAAAATATTCTGTGGACAGATGAAACCAAAGTTGAGTTGTTTGGAAGAAACACACAACACTATGTGTGGCGAAAAAGAGGCACAGCACACCAACATCAAAACCTCATCCCAACTGTGAAGTATGGTGGTGGGGACATCATGCGTCAGGGCCTGGATGGATTGCTATCATCGAAGGAAAAATGAATTCCCAAGTTTATCAAGACATTTTGCAGGAGAACGTAAGGCCATCTGTCTACCAGCTGAAGCTCAACAGAAGATGGGTGTTGCAACAGGACAATGACCCAAAGCATTGAAGTAAATCGACAACAGAATGGCTTAAACAGAAGAAAATACGCCTTCTGAAGTGGCCCAGTCAGAGTCCTGACCTCAACCCGATTGAGATGCTGTGGCATGACCTCAAGAAAGCGATTCACACCAGACATCCCAAGAATATTGCTGAACTGAAACAGTTCTGTAAAGAGGAATGGTCAAGAATTACTCCTGACCGTTGTGCACGTCTGATCTGCAACTACAGGAAACGTTTGGTTGAAGTTATTGCTGCCAAAGGAGGTTCAACCAGTTATTAAATCGAAGGGTTCACATACCTTTTCCACCTGCACTGTGAATGTTTACATGGTGTGTTCAATAAAAACATGGCAACATTTCATTCTTTGTGTGTTATTAGTTTAAGCAGACTGTGATTGTGTATTGTTGTGACTTAGATGATGATCAGATCACATTTTATGACCAATTTGTGCAGAAATCCATATCATTCCAAAGGGTTCATATACTTTTTTCTTGCAACTGTATGTTGGGGGAAAATTCCCAGAACAAAGATCAGCTCTCTAACGTGGGGAATCCTTTGAATCCCAACGCTAGAGAGTTTGTCGTAAGTGCGAGCCATCATAAAACAGGACCAACTGTAATCGAGATTGTGTTTGTAATTCATCTCTGTTTACCTGATGTGTAAACCTCTGTAGCTTTCATTGGTTTGATCTCCATCCGTGTTGCTAAATGGTTGTCTGTCCATCTGTGTTTTCATGTGTGCACTTGTCTTTTGGTGTAAGTGCTCTGGTCCCTCCATTGCTCCCTGTCTAGTGGGGCTGTCCAATTGATAACCCGTTTACCAAATGACATAGTAAAATGGGGTCCTACCTAAAGAACCACTAATCAAAATATCCAGTCCATAAAAGTAAAGGTTCAAGGCTCGATTTTTTTTTTTTTAAATTAGGCACAAAGTTATCAGTTTAAACAATCAATTTATTTACAGAGTCATTTGGACTATACGGTGTCACTGCAGGTCTGGACTTCATTTCGAAAAATGATTACATTTGCATATAATGTATAAACATTGACAGGGAATGTGTCCAATTTACAGCCATTTTATTAAAAAACATCTATATTGGCGTAAAGGCGCACTCAAGAAATTGATCATGCAAACCCCTATTGCATATGTGTATATATATTAATAGGTGCAATAAAGTCAAGGTATTTATACAATATATAAAATAAGTCATAAGGCAATTTAAATAAATGCATATAGGGACGTTTAGGGTAATGTTGCAGTTGTTGTGGGCCCTTAAATTTGGTATACATTGGTGATCCTTATTTTTAAATTATAGATAACTAACTCTAATCAATGTACATAATTGTATGTGATGCACGTATTTGCAATACACAGTAGCAAAATAAAATTAAAAAAATGTTCAAACAAAAGATGAAACAAAATAACACAATAGTTAACAACATGACACAGCATGCAAAATTGGTTTTATTGTGTTAGGTTGTATAAAGACCATGCTATGTCTTCAAGGACATGGTGCTTCTTAGTTAAATATTGGATATATATGATATATATGAACTCATACGCTCTAAAGGTGCAGGTGGTAACAAAAATTTTAACATTTCATCTTATTTTTCTGGTTTGCGATTTAACTGTCAAAAGAAATTATAAAAATCAAAAAACACTAAAGCATGATCTGCAAACAAATTGATACAGGTTTAAATGTAATGATTAAAATTAGAAAGGTAAAATTTGTCTTAAATCCACATGTTATAGACTTGTGCATGGGCGAAACCTTTTTTTTTTACATTTGGCCAAACCAAATTCTGTCCATTGTGCAAATAAATGTGGCTCGTGAAGGAGCTGAAAGATCAAAATTAAAAAAAGCACTTCTTAGTATTTAAATAAGTTAATAGATTAAATGGACACAAGCACGTCCAATTAACTAATTTACATGAGTGCAGTTCAAACTAAACTAAAATTTGGTTTCATTTATTGGATATATGTGTTAAAGGCCGAGCTGCCTAAAACGTACAAGCATATTAAGGAACAGCTGTGCACACACACAAAATACAGATTATGGAACAGCACACATTCTCCTAGATTTATGCTTTCCTGTGGTCACATCCAAAGACCACAGGGAGAGTGGTGGGAGAGTGGTGTGCTCAACCCAATAAGAATTGGTTCGGTATTCCAAACAGAGAAAATGGTGGTCATAAACAAATTAACAAGAACATTGCAGCTAATTTATTATTTAATATGCTTGTGTATCTGATTTAGACACCCACACTCTCTGGGACAACATTGCTTACAATCCTATGAGTGAAACTGTCTCCTGGGAGCCGACATGTCCAGTTCCAGTCACCATCAACCTGTGTTGGTTGGACGCTTCTAACGACAACTGTATAAATCTACCGGAGTCATTTAGTTCAACAGTGAATGATCGGGTAAGGTGCAGTGGCTTATCGGAATTACTTTTTAATTCAATAAAAAAAACAAGTTGTGTAAACAAACCTATTCTAACTTTATTTCCAATACTAGACAAATAAATCACTTTATCGCTTTGGTGACAATGCCTTTATGCTACAAGGGCAGAATAAACACATTGTCACCAAAGACTTGTAGATTTGTTTTGTTAAATTCTTTATTTTTGAGTGAATTTTTTGAATGACAGAAACATCGTATTTAAGAACGTGCGATCTTGGGACATTTTTCGTGCTGACATTGAAAAACCATAACAGTACCTGTTCGCTAAGAAGTATAATCTGCCCATATTCTGGTGTCTCAATTGCTAATCTGTCACATTTTATATTTTAGTTAAAGCATACGTAACAATTGAACTTGATAACATTTGTGAACATTGTTTTAGCTCTTGGCGTGGAAGATAGCCCATCTTGTGGTCTGATAGGAAATGTCAGCCACTGTAGTTGATTTAGTTAACTCGCCTCCATGCTCCACAGTATTGTACTACCGGTGGTAACACACATATCTTTAAATATATTCCTATCTGAGTGAACAGAAGAGAAGAGTGAAGAAAGGAAAGGAAAGAAGAAGAAAAGTATAGTCCAAGAAAAGCACGGAGGGCTGAGGTTATAAATAGGTCTGTGGTGGTTCCTGATCGGTCGGGAGGTCGGCACTGGGCAGTCCACCATTATGTCTTTTCCGAGTGGTCTGTATAGAAGGGTCATCTGTTTCTCCCTAAAGCTGTAATTACCAGTGCCTACCCTCCTTTAGTCTGCTAAGCTGCTTCTTAATCAGGGTTCCCATATTTTCTTTAGGGAACCTGTGCAGTCAGATTGTCCATTAAGTGTGTATCTCTTATTTTGGCTAGCACTATCTGTGTAGGGGGTATTACCGCTTTGAGCCACGATTGGGCTAGCGCCCTTCTAGCCGCTAAAGTGATCTTGTGTAGGAGCAGTTGTTCGTGTTTAGTTCATCACTCTAGTGGTCTGTTCAGTAGGAATACCCACGTGTCAACATCAGGTGTACGTTACAATATCTGTCCCAGTAAGTCCTGTATCGTTTTCCAGTATACGTGTACTAGGGGGCATTCCCACCACATATGAATGTAAGATCCCCTCTTTCCGCAACCTCTCCAACATGTACCTGCTGCCAATTTTTTCATTCTGTATAGTTTTTCAGGCGTTGTGTACCATCTGAACATAGTTTTAAATGATTGTTCTTGTAGTGACACACAAATGGACACAGTACTGTTAGTGTCCCAGATGTCTTTCCAATCGATACCTTCTAATGTTTCTCCTAAGTCTGCTTCCCATTGTTCTGTGTATGTTAAAGATCCCCATTCGGTCTTTTCTGAGCTAAGATGGGCGTATAAGGTAGGGATTAAGCCCGACCGGGCAGACTCGCTCAGACACAGCCTCTCAAAGAAAGGCAATGCTTTGTGTGCAGTCTCCCTCTCCTGTACTTGTTTCGCGAAGTCTTTAAGCTGTAAGTACCGTACAAAATCTGTTGGTGTAAGGTGTGCCCTCTGTTTAAGCTCTTCAAATTGTACTATCTGCTTGTACATGTGGAGAATTCGCTGTTAACCTACTCTCTCTAAATTACGAAAGTTTCTTGCTACCATCCCAGGTGGGATCTCCCTGTTTCTCCACAAGGGAGTTAAAGGTGAGGGGAAGACGCCAATTTGTATTTGATGGCTATTTTATCCCAAAGTCTGATCGAATTGAGAATTGCGGGGCATGCTGTTCGTAAGATTGGTCTATACTCTTTGGGAACCCATATAAAAAATTGAGCCAGATCTGTCCCTGTTAACAAAGATTCAAGATCTACCCACCTCCTCTCCTCCTTAGGGACATGCCACATCACTATTTGGGCGAGTTGGGTGGCCAGATAATAGAAATGGAGATGTGGCAAGCCCAAGCCGACTCTCAGTTTAGGGCGATTCCGGGAGATCCTAGGACTTTTATTGTGCCATATGAAAGATCTGATGACCCTTTGCAAGGGTGCAAGATCCGACTTGGTTATGGGTATAGGTAGGACCTGAAGCAGAAATAACTCTTGCGCTAGTATGTTCATTTTAACGAAGGGGATTCTGCTGATTCACGAGATAGGTTTATCTGTCCATTTGTCCATGTCCCGCATAAGGGTTTTCAGTAAGGGGGAATAATTTAATTCGTATAATATAGTAGGGTCTGCTGTCAGGTGAACCCCTAAGTATTTTATAGAGCCCTGTGCTATTTGGATATTGTGTGCCCTATGCAGCGATGCCTTGTCCTGTGCAGACAGTCCGAGTGGAAGCGCTACGAATTTCTCCATATTTGCTCTATATCCCGAGATGGTCCGTATCGAGCAAGTACTTCTGTCAGTGCCTCCATGGACTCTCTCGGGTTTGTTATTGTTAAGAGCGTTGTCTGCGTGTGAAGATACCAGGAATTCCTGCCCCCCCCACCTCCACCCCCCGTATGCGTGGATGCTTCCGAAGAGCCTGCAGAAGGGGCTCGAGTGAGAGCACAAAGAGGAGCGGGGACAGAGGCCATCCCTGATGTGTTCCATTGCCCATCCTTAACGTACGTGGTCGTGCTCCTGTTATTTTCACTTGTGCGGTTCCATTGTGGTACATAACTTTAATCACTGTGATGTAAGCATTCAGGAAGCCCAGGAAGGTGAGGAGGCTAAAAAGGTATGGCCATTTGACTCTATCAAAAGCTTTTTCAGCATCAATAGAGACTGCAAGAGTGGGAGCATCAGTGCTGGCCTGTCTCCAAATAAGGTCCACATTCCTAGGGGTGTTCTCAAACAGTTGGCGACCCGGGATGAACCCAACGTGGTCCGCATGGATCAGTTTTGTTAAGAGGGCATTTAATCTGTCTGCCAGGATTTTAGCCTGGATCTTGGTGTCATGATTTATGAGTGATATGGGTCGATAGTGTTCGGGACAGAGAAGGTTCTTGCCCAGTTTTGGTAAAAGCACAATGTCAGCTAGGGACATGTCCCTGTCTGGAATGCTCCCCTGCAGAAATACATTACACAGGTGTTCTAGTCTGGGTACAAGTTATTCTCTAAATATTGTACAATATCCCCCATTGAATCCATCAGGTCCCGGCGATTTATTGCCTTTCAGGCCTGAGATGGCTGTGTTAATTTCATCGCTTGTGATTGTACTGCCCAGGTGGGTGGCCGCTTCTGCATACAGGGAGTGCAGAATTATTAGGCAAGTTGTATTTTTGAGGATTCATTTTATTATTGAACAACAACCATGTTCTCAATGAACCCCAAAAACTCATTAATATCAAAGCTGAATATTTTTGGAAGTAGTTTTTAGTTTGTTTTTAGTTTTAGCTATTTTAGGGGGATATCTGTGTGTGCAGGTGACTATTACTGTGCATAATTATTAGGCAACTTAACAAAAAACAAATATATACCCATTTCAATTATTTATTTTTACCAGTGAAACCAATATAACATCTCGACATTCACAAATATACATTTCTGACATTCAAAAACAAAACAAAAACAAATCAGTGACCAATATAGCCACCTTTCTTTGCAAGGACACTCAAAAGCCTGCCATCCATGGATTCTGTCAGTGTTTTGATCTGTTCACCATCAACATTGCGTGCAGAAGCAACCACAGCCTCCCAGACACTGTTCAGAGAGGTGTACTGTTTTCCCTCCTTGTAAATCTCACATTTGATGATGGACCACAGGTTCTCAATGGGGTTCAGATCAGGTGAACAAGGAGGCCATGTCATTAGATTTTCTTCTTTTATACCCTTTCTTGCCAGCCACGCTGTGGAGTACTTGGACGCGTGTGATGGAGCATTGTCCTGCATGAAAATTATGTTTTTCTTGAAGGATGCAGACTTCTTCCTGTACCACTGCTTGAAGAAGGTGTCTTCCAGAAACTGGCAGTAGGACTGGGAGTTGAGCTTGACTCCATCCTCAACCCGAAAAGGCCCCACAAGCTCATCTTTGATGATACCAGCCCAAACCAGTACTCCACCTCCACCTTGCTGGCGTCTGAGTCGGACTGGAGCTCTCTGCCCTTTACCAATCCAGCCACGGGCCCATCCATCTGGCCCATCAAGACTCACTCATTTCATCAGTAAATAAAACCTTAGAAAAATCAGTCTTGAGATATTTCTTGGCCCAGTCTTGACGTTTCAGCTTGTGTGTCTTGTTCAGTGGTGGTCGTCTTTCAGCCTTTCTTACCTTGGCCATGTCTCTGAGTATTGCACACCTTGTGCTTTTGGGCACTCCAGTGATGTTGCAGCTCTGAAATATGACCAAACTGGTGGCAAGTGGCATCTTGGCAGCTGCACGCTTGACTTTTCTCAGTTCATGGGCAGTTATTTTGCGCCTTGGTTTTTCCACACGCTTCTTGCGACCCTGTTGACTATTTTGAATGAAACGCTTGATTGTTCGATGATCACGCTTCAGAAGCTTTGCAATTTTAAGAGTGCTGCATCCCTCTGCAAGATATATCACTATTTTTTGACTTTTCTGAGCCTGTCAAGTCCTTCTTTTGACCCATTTTGCCAAAGGAAAGGAAGTTGCCTAATAATTATGCATACCTGATATATGGTGTTGATGTCATTAGACCACACCCCTTCTCATTACAGAGATGCACATCACCTAATATGCTTAATTGGTAGTAGGCTTTCGAGCCTATACAGCTTGGAGTAAGACAACATACATAAAGAGGATGATGTGGTCAAAATACTCATTTGCCTAATAATTCTGCACTCCCTGTATAGGTGTCTCCAGCCAAGTCGCCCCAATGTCCCCCTCATTCCCTCAGCCCTCCCCATTGTGAAGAATGGGCCCTCCAAGGTATACATGCCATAATCCAGCCTCTCCCCTCTTTGTCCTCATCCCAACAATACCAGAGGGATCCTGAAAATTGATGAATGGGTCAGTAGGCCGGACTGTCAGGTGACGCAGGGGTGCAGCTGGGGGCTCCCTCTCCCTCAGCGTACCCTTCTCTTGGCAGTCCCTGTAGATGACCTGGCTCAGAGAAGGTGGATGGTAGGTGTAATGGTGCCTGGATCCCCAGGTTGCAAAAGAGAGCCGTCGCATCTCCTCCAGGGTGTATGGAAACTCAGAGCTTGAATGGAAACTCCCAGGCATACTGTACATTCACCCATCTGAGGGCATCTGTGATGTGTTTCCACTCCCCCCGGTGTTGCAGGGTCAAGGAGTCAGATCTTGGTAGAGGGAGATATCGGAGCCCTTGTATTGTATGGGGCTGTCTCTGCCTTTTTGCATCATGGAATCTTTGCTCTGGAAATACAGGAATCGGATTATTATATCTCGTGGGACATTGGCATTCGATCTTCTTGTTCGAAGTGCCCTGTGGGCTTTTTTTTATATGCCACATGTTGTCAGGTAAGTCCGGGAGCAGATGTCTCAGGATCTCCATCACTTGGTCCACCAGTGGACCTTCTCCTGCCTTTTCTTGCAAGCCTCTCAGGCAAATATTATTCCATCTGGATCTATTAGCCATATCTTCAATCTCCAACTCCGCTGACTGAAGTCTGGACGAGAGGTTGTTTATATGGGTGACAGTTAAGTTGAAGGCCACTGAGGTTTCTTTCTGGCATTGCACTAGTTGGGAAGTTCTTTCTCCCAGCACCTGTATCTCACCTCTTAGCACCCTTGTGGAGCATTCAATTTTCCCTGCCAGGTATTGCTTGACTTCAGTCAGTTTGTTCAGTATTTGGGCCGTATCGAGAGCTTGTTGCGGCCCCCCAGTAGTCTGGACTGTGTGCATTGGGGATCTTGAGGCGGTCAGGCTTTGGCCGCCGCCATCTTGGCTTCTTGCCGACGTGGAGCAAACGTGGCAAACATATCCGCCACTGAGGCCCCTATGTCCGGGGATTTCTACCGGTGCTTCTTTGAGGGTCTTTTATCCATCTTCTCGTTGATATGGATAATCAAGCTTGATATTTCGTGCTTTTGTATGCTTTTTGCGGTGCTATTGAAGAGGATCCTCACCACCTCGTGTCCAGCTCGCTCCTCGGTCAGGCCACGCCCCCCGACTTGTAGAGTTTTGCACCATTAATCTGCAAAATGGGGCAAGTGGGAATCCTGGACTTCGTTATTTCTGTTACCACTAAGGTTTAATATAAAAAGTACCAAACACTACCCACCTTATAGTATTGTGCAAATTAATGTATAATTCTTACTGTGTTATTCATTGAAGAACTGACAAGCAAATTGCAGAGTTTATAGAGCTTTCAGCAGTGGCAGAACTACCACGGTCGCAGGGGTCGCAGCTGCAACCGAGCACGCCACTCCAGGGAGCCCGGCCTCCCTGCAACCGCGGATCCTGCTGGCTAAGTAATGCGGCCCTGGCCCACGCGGTATAACCGCCAGAGCCGCATTGAAGGGGCCCATCGGATGGCCCATGTATCAGGATTACTAGTTGATCCAGCATGCAGAAATAGTATCACACCTAGGACTAAGGATAACGTGTAACACGACCTTAGAATGGCCGGACTTAAAGTACCCAAGAATAGTCAAAATACTTGCCGAGATCAGAGATACAGAATGAGACACAATGATGAGGGAAAGCCAAAAGTCAAGGATATCAGAAATCAGGGAAGTCAAAATGAAGGCAAAGTCAAAAACCAGAATAATACGATCAGGAACACACTCTCGGATAATCAGCAAAGGGAAACCCCAACAGGGCACTGACAGAAAGGTAATTTGGGTTTAAATACCCCTCCTTTGGCTGTAATTGGCTGCCTCCGACCTCTGACCCTGACCTCTGCGTGCGTGTTTATGACGTTACGTGGCACGCACGTTGGCGTCATCTTTGGTGAAAGTGACGGTAAGTTTATTTTAAAAATCCGAACCGCAGCGGTAGGTACTCCTAAGAGTGTCACATCCGCTGGGGACCGGACAGGAGGGAGATAAGACAGTGATCTGCCGCGAACAAGGTAAGTAAAATTTGTTTCTGTCGGCGTGGTTGCTTACTTTACTATTTTATTAGAATCACCGGGAGCCATGACACCATGCTGTTAGAGTCACCCGATGGCAATGAATTTCCAGGGGGCCCGGTCAGCGCTTTAACAGCGCGACCGGGCCCCATTTGACAACATCACAGCTGGGAGGAAGTGTCAACCCCGGTCACTCTTCCCAGCTTATACCGGGAGCCGCATGGGAGGAAGGAGAGGAGGGAGTCAGAGTGGGAACTCCCATCAGGTTGAACCACCACTGGACCCCAGGGAAAGTCACCCTCCTGCAACTAAAAGGTAGGAAACAGGAGGGTGACTAAAACATTTTGTATATGTGTTTGTATGTATGTGTGTGTCTGTATGTGTGTATGTATGTGTGTCTGTGTGTATGTATGTGTATGTATGTGTGTGTATGTCTGTCTGTGTGTCTGTATTTATGTGTGTATGCATGTCTATGTGTCTGTATATGTGTGTGTGTTTGTATGTGAGTGTGTGTTTGTCTATGTGCATATCTGCATGTGTATGTGTTTGCATGTGTGTGGGGGGCGTATGGGAGGGGGAGGATAGAGGTTTAGGAGGGTGGCGGGGAGGACGTATGGGAGGGGGAGGATAGAGGTGCGGGGGGGAATATATGGGAGTTGAAGTATAGACGTTTGGGAGATGGCGGGAGTAGATGTATGGGGGTATTTTCACACCAAGGCCCCATGGTTTCTAGTTACACCTCTGTATTTCAGGCTAACATTAGCAATTTCCTTGTCTATATTCCACAAGTCCCAGTTTAGCCAATAACTTGAGTTTTCAGTAAACCTACTGTTTTAGGACCTGGATCAGATTATGAAAAGTTAGATGCATCAAGAAGCTTAACACAGGTGTACTCTGAGCTGAAAGGGAACAGAGTACATTCACAGTTTGTGTGTAAGATTCAACATTACCTAATCTGAGTCAAATGTAGACTTGTGCATTATGAATGGCGATTCATCCAAATATTGGGCGATCAGAAGACTGTCTGAATTCCACAGCTCTGAAAGACCATATGGACGAATCACAAAACAAATGGATGAGCAACTTTGTTTGTTTTGTAATTTGGAGTTCTATCTGTGGCACCAAAAAGAAGATGATTTGATAGAAAAAGATGATTGATGGTTAGAGGACAGGTACTAAATGGTGATTTATTCACAGATAAAGTGAGATGTGATAGAAAAAAAACATGAGCAATAAAAATAAAAATCTATATTTATATATTTACATATTATATATGTCCTAATGTGTCTTACACCCCACCTCCTATAGACTGTAAGCTCGTTTAAGCAGGGTCCTCAATAACCTATCGTTCCTGTAAGTTTTCTTGTAATTGTCCTATTTATAGTTAAATTCCCCCTCTAATAATATTGTAAAGCGCTACAGAATATAAATGGTAATAATAATAATAATAATAATAAATAATAATAATAATAATATATTTTGCAGTCCATTTATAGGTAAATTTTTTGCACGTTTTGGTCAGAATTGTTGTCTCCGACACTATTGCATGGACCAATTTTAATCAACATGTCTCATGGATGGAATTTGGTCCTCCATAACCAAAATATTTTTTCAGACATTCGGATGAACTCAATATTTCAGCCTTGCAAAAGTCTAGTCAAATGTTAAATGCTCAATTAATTCAATAAGGAATAAAGTAATCTATTATATAAAGTAATATATTCACATTTCCAAACTTGTGTTGACAACATTTCTCTCAAGTTTCGCTTCTCTTGTGAGCTATTATTTGTTTTGCATTGACCTAAGTTGGTCATTGGCTCTAAGACACTTCTCTGAGTATACCTTTCAAGTCGGACCAAGTGTTCATATCACAAAAAACAGAAGCCTTGGACTAATGACAAACAGCATTGGCAAACTATGCTATACAAAAAGATATTGTTTTAAGTAATTTTGTATCCAAGTTACCTTTTCAGCAGATTTTATAACTTTTTTTTCCCATTTACTATGCTCACTAAGTTGTATTTTATTTTTACATTTTCAATGCAGGTGTCGTACATGCAGGTAGACACTCATCCCCGACTCTGCATGAAGGTAAACATTCAACACATCTTGGTTCTATATTTGATTGTTACCAATTGAAAAAAAGATAATACCGTAATAACATTCACGAGTCTGTATGAGAGATTTTGTTTGCAAGCTTTCAGTATACTATATGCTGTTGCTGCACGTGCTAATTATTTTGGGTTGGTAAGATTGAGTGTGCAAAGAATGAGAAATAGAGAACCAATGGTTGGTGAAAAGAATTAGAATAAGAACACTTATTGATTCTCTTTACTTTTTTCTCTATTATTACAGTATTGCACAACACACTAATGTCCACAAGCTAGAAAGAAAGGGGAGGTGTGGGATACCAGAGTGTCTTAGTTTGCACAAAATTCCGTCTTACGTGCAATGAGTTTTATTGTTCTAATCAACCAAAGATGGTGAGCAGCAAGTAAAAACTGTAAAAGTTAAAAAAATGAACACAAAAAAACTAATAAATAAAGAAATTTGCTCAACCAATATCAAGGTAAAGTCTGCCGTGTCAGTAGCCATATATTAATTGGAGATTATATGAAAAAATATATTTCCTGTTCATTAATCAATTTAGGGCATAGATGCTGCCCCTTCAGCCCTGCAAATGATAACACTAACACACACATACACACACACATTCTTTTTTTATGCCAAAGTTGAACACATTTAAACATTGAATCTATTTTTCACCATACCTATACCTTGTTCACAGATGACTTTTCTTTTTCTCTCTTCTTTTTTTTTCTTTTCTCTGTATGCAACAGATGAATAAAACAGGTGTTGTATAACAAATAAACTGTGCCTGTATTTGCATTCTCCGTCATAAAATCATAAAATATAGACAATTAGACACATCTTACTTCTCTCTCCTCTCTCCATATGTAATAGAACTGGTAACACTTTCAATGCTAGGGCAGTTTTTGATTTGCTCTTGCTTGATGCCAGGCCAACTTGGAACATTTTTTCCATGTTTTAAATGTAGTCATTTTCCTAAAGTAACCTTCCTATCATGTTTTTAGAGGCAGACCAGACTATCTTTTGAAGTTGTAACTTCAATATTTGTATCATAACTCATGGAACTAAACATAAATCTCTCGAGATTCATATAGTATTTTGTCAAGATATGGCAAATATCTCATGTGCGAAGGTTTTCTGTCCCTTTGCCAGTTACAGGTCAAATACAAGAAGGCATGCATCATTGTTTCAACAATAACATTTTTCACAGTTTGTTATTTTGTGGTTTATACTTCTTAGTAGTTATATAATGCATTAAAGCAGAAGTAAAGTAGACACAAGGCTTGGGATACGGGATATAAAGGGCCATGTTTAAATGGGTTATGGAGGCTTAGGGTGAGAGAGAAGGGTTACAGTTAGTTGGGGTTAGTGTCCTCATGATTTTTAAAGCTACAGCAGAAACGCATATCACTCTTTGTATGCAAAGACTGGTCATCCCAGGCTTGGATATTCAGGAGCCAATGGGATCAGATATGTATAGGGTGTTTGGAGAGGTATGGCAATGCTGGAAAGAGTTTTATCTAACTATAGGGGAATTTTCAACCATGAGTGTGTGTAGAGAAAGGCTAGTAATCAGTCAAAAAGTCATCTACATAACTTTCATCTTTGGCCTATGAAGACCAGTTTGCTAATCACTTAAATTTTACATGGTTATCACTTAACAATTTAAACAATTGAGTTAGTAGAATTTTTTTTTAATTTCCATGGTGATTACTTCAGCTGTTGTACTTTGCATGGTATACACTTACTAAGAACAGTTCAGTGTAACTTAATGAGCCCACCATTCTAATCTACAATGTTACTGAATTGCTACTTTGTATTTTCAGTTTTCCACTGAAATCGGTTCCTGGATCAGATGCCCATTTTCTTTTGGACAATTTCCAGGTGAGCATTAAAACATATTATTTTTATAGTAACAAGATCATTGTCCTACTCTTGATAAACTGTCTTAAACATATTCAATTTAACAAGGTAAAAAAATGGGAGAGACACAAAGAGCAAGATTTATAAAACTGGGGGAATTTATAAAATTAGGGTAACATTTTATAAAAGAAGTGCAGTCACACTGGGGAAATCGTTGAGGTAATCAGCGACATTCCACTGGCTTCCAAAATGATTTCTCTACTTTAAATCTCTGCCTCAGGTTACTGCAATTGTTTCTTCTATCACTGCCTGGGACAAAAGATCACACTACGCTCCTATTATATTGATCATTTCTATAGAGAAATCAATTCATGATTATTATTAAGGTTATCAAGGTAAGGATTTCCCAAAAGAAGAAAAAAAGAGTTTGTCAATATTTGACTCCCACATGGAAAACTTGTAATGACTTTCTTGGGTGTCCCCATACTGCTCACCAGATGTCTAGTGTAAAGTCCGATTACATTTTCAAACAATTCATTTTTTATCTCTAGAGAAATCAATTCATGATTATTATTAAGGTCATCAAGGTAAGGATTTCCCAGAAGGAAAAAAAAAGTTTGTCAATATTTGACTCCCACATGAAAAACTTGTAATTACATTATCTTGGGCGTCCCCATACTGCTCACCAGGTGTCTAGTGTAAAATTCGATACTTTTTTAAACAATTTATTTTTAACAATGTGCTGGGAATGTTTAATTTATGTGTCTTGCTATAGGACGCCTTTTTATGTAAACAGCATTCTATTTTGTCTGCTTCTATGCAAAGATGATATATTGTGCTTGTCATCACTAAGTGTTTTTAGCTGCATACAGAACATGCTTTAATAAAGGTTCATATTACTATTTATTTAAGGATGGGACATGAATGTTACTGTCACAGATGAGTTGCTTAAAGTCAGAATCATGTCGAAGGCCAAAGCAAAGTTCTCTGTGATTGTCTGTAAGAGGACAAAACCCGATGGATGTGTACCTCTCCATACATTTGATTTGATCTCCCTGGTGAGTATACAGACGGGTTTGTAAGTACTTGTACCGAATGGCAGTCAAATGCTGTGAAGGTTTATAGCAGTTGGGGAACCCTCTGAATGTTCACTCCTTCTTTAAGGTCACATCATATAAGTTCTTGAAAAAGTTGTAATGGTCGAAACAGAATACACACTTTTAATGGGGGAAAATGTGCTAAGATTGACTTTAGGAAGGGTGTTTTTCATTGATTGATGTAAAAAGGAATTGGAGGAGCAAACACATATGGCAGTGTTTCCACTCCATTCAGCCAGGGCCAATTGACTTTAATGGTTTAAGTGAGGTTGTGAGTTAGATCATTGTATAAGTACCAGCACAACACAAAATCCAATATCCCATCTTGAATAATCAGACATCATTAGTTTGCCAACATCCAAACAGTTAAACAAGTAAACAAAGGAAATACATAAACAAACAAGTAAATAGAGAGTGGGTTTCTGGGATTGTCCATGCAGGAGGGAAATGAATGGCTAATCCCTCATTCATTTTGGTGTCAGCAAAAAACATGGCTGTAGCTCTGTTTAGACCTGGAATACATTAAGAGTCTGAATTGCTCCCTCGTCAGATGCTAAGTGGTGTAGGAGAGGCAAAAAGGACACTGGATTCCTAGGCCTCCTAATGATAGCATGATACATTGTGTTTTATACCATAGTGATTGTTTCCCAGGCCTCCTAATGATATCATGATACATTGTGTTTTATCCCATAGTGATGTATTCACAGGCCTCCTAATGATAGCATGATACATTGTGTTTTATCCCATAGTGATGGATTCACAGGCCTCCTAATGATATCATGATACATTGTGTTTTATACCATAGTGATGGTCTCCCTGGCCTCCTAATGATAGCATGATACATTGTGTTTTATACCATAGTGATGGTTTCCCTGGCCTCCTAATGATAGCATGATACATTGTGTTTTATACCATAGTGATGGTTTCCCTGGCCTCCTAATGATAGCATGATACATTGTGTTTTATACCATAGTGATGGTTTCCCTGGCCTCCTAATGATAGCATGATACATTGTGTTTTATACCATAGTGATGGATTCACAGGCCTCCTAACGATAGCATGATACATTGTGTTTTATACCATAGTGATGGATTCACAGGCCTCCTAATGATAGCATGATACATTGTGTTTTATACCATAGTGATGGTTTCCCTGGCCTCCTAATGATAGCATGATACATTGCGTTTTATCCCATAGTGATGGATTCACAGGCCTCCTAATGATAGCATGATACATTGTGTTTTATACCATAGTGATGGATTCACAGGCCTCCTAATGATAGCATGATACATTGTGTTTTATACCATAGTGATGGTTTCCCTGGCCTCCTAATGATAGCATGATACATTGCGTTTTATCCCATAGTGATGGATTCACAGGCCTCCTAATGATAGCATGATACATTGCGTTTTATACCATAGTGATGGTTTCCCTGGCCTCCCAATGATAGCATGATACATTGTGTTTTATACCATAGTGATGGATTCACAGGCCTCCTAATGATAGCATGATACATTGTGTTTTATACCATAGTGATGGATTCACAGGCCTCCTAACGATAGCATGATACATTGTGTTTTATACCATAGTGATGGTTTCCCTGGCCTCCTAATGATAGCATGATGCATTGTGTTTTATCCCATAGTGATGGATTCACAGGCCTCCTAATGATAGCATGATACATTGTGTTTTATACCATAGTGATGGATTCCCAGGGCCCTCATAATAATATAATAACATGATACATTGTGTTTTATCCCATTGTGAGGGATTCCCAGCCCCCTCATAATAACATGATACACTGTGTTTTATCCAACCATTTAAAATACTGACAACATGTCTTAAACTTTTTTCCATATGATACTCCATGTTCTTTTAAATCTATATGAAAGATTTGTAAAATTGACATACAAATCCAGTTCAATCGAGGCACAACCAGGGCACAGAATGTAAATGAGGAGGAACATAAAACCACTTTTTCTGTTTGACCTTTTCTACCATGGTCAAAGGGCATCATTTATAGTAATAGTTGATAGGGAGCCAAGATGGAGGTGTTTTGGACCAGATCAAGTGTCTGCCTGAATATCTGCCCCGTCCAGATTTTTAAAGTGTAGTAATGCGTGCACGCTGAAGAAATCACACTGACACCAAAGTTCAAATGAAAACTTCCAAGTGTATTGAGGGGGAGGAGGCAGCCGCTTATATGGGCAAAGGAATGTGTAACGTGCAAACATGATTAGTAAGCATCAACGTAATTCTCTCTGTAAGCTTTTAATTGGTTAAGTCCTTAATTTGGATGTGCTTCCACCAGGATGTTGATGACATAATCTTGGGTGTAGTCCCGGATGGAGACGCCATCTTGTTACATGAAGGTTTTGGTCGATGGGAGGGGGTGCTCTGAGTAGGGCATGAGCACAGGTGCATATGACAAATAGCCATTTTACATACATTTATTTCTATCCATCACAGAGGCACCCTGTTCTAGAATATTGGCTAATACGGCAGTGTGGATTCCTACACTTACTTTTAGTTTTAGATCTTAAGGAAGATATTTGCTTTATAAAATGGGAATAGTTAACATGATATTAAAAATGTTAAATCTTAGGAAGTTACAGTTGATCTTTAATAATATATTGTGGCTATATTATTTTGACTACGTTATTATAATTCTTCTACGCTGGGAAGTTGTCATTACGAACCAATAGAATGTTTATAGAATGTTCTGATTGCTACTAAGTAACAGCACAGGTAAACTACTCATTTTGTTTTTATAAACATAGCTAGTTATCAGTCTGCTTCATAATTATATCTCTCTAGCGCTGTGATATTTCCATAACCCATGTCTACATCAGATCTGAAGGAGTGAAGATAAGAAGCTAAAGTTAGATACTGCAATGTCAGCATTGAGACTATTTCCTTGTTATGTAACTTTCTCCTTGCACTAAGCTTGCCATATTTGCTTAGAAATTACTCCAGGACATTACGGTATCAAAGTACAAAGATAAGCTGGTTTGAAAAGAAAATTGTTAAAAAAAAAAATATATATATATATAAGTAATGACGTAAAGCTGAATTCTCAAGTGACTGGAAACTATTTTTGTTTTATTGAGTGTCATGTCATTATTGAAAGTGTGATTAATTTTTTATCTTACTTCCCAGGAAAATCGTCAATAGTCTGATTAATGTTGCAATAACGATTTTGCCTAAAGATAACTTATGACATGTTGTGACTTTAAGATCAATTTAATTATTGCACGTGGATTTCCTGGGTTATTCACTAAGTTTCAATTCAAAGTGGATTCAAAGGGAATTTAAAATGTAAGGCCAAATTAGCCGAATTAGAAGCGTAGCCGACTTAGATCATTTTTACAGTAAAGATATTACTCCCTTAAATTTGAAATTCACTTTGAACTCAATTTTAATTCTCTCTTTGGTAAATAACCCTGTTAAAAACACCTTTTTATTAGACATAAAATACACCAGTATTTATATTTTCTTTCCTATAGGGAACGTCTGTGAATGTAAATCTAAGTCTGACACGCGACTTGTGCAGTCCAAATATTTGCATTCAGGTAAGAATGTCAGCATGAAAGTCATCAAATATGTAGAAAAAAAAATGAAGGATCTGAGATTTCTAAAAGTGGGGACACGGTCTAAAAGGGAAGTAATAATCGCAGAAATCAACAAATGCAATAGATTTGCAAATACCACTGATTTCCATGGTGATTGCTTCATTGCTAGAACTTTCCATTGCTAGAATTTTTTATATATCTTTCTGATTTTTTATTATTATTATTATTAAAAAATTATTATTAAAAAACAAAAAATCTAAATAGTTATCAACATGATTTGTGCTACGTAGATGATGTGCCCTGCTCAATTTTTTGGTAAATTGTGAAAGTAGTGTATTTCCTCCCTTAAGATGTAATAAATTCTAAGGATGCTGAGGATTCTTTGTAGAACATTAATGAGAACCTGAGGTCACCATGGACACCAAAAGGGAATGTGAAGGACATACCTGAATTTTGTGTACTATATGAAATTAATATTGCTGAAGGCATGTCTACTAGTATGAAAAATAGAGAATTAACTGTAGTGCTATATTACACAGAGTACCTAAGGTTTTAAAGTGTTCCCTTATAGACACTCGAAATACAATAGTAAAAAAGAAAAGAAAAAAACAAAAGGAAAAAACTGTGCTGTTCACCACAAAGTGATAATAATGAAAATAATACAAACTGGATATCGTAGATGTATTCAGTCTTAAAAATATATCTATAGAGAGAAATATAAAAGTATATAGTGTAATATTGTTAACACATGTAGAGGGTGGGGGTGGTAGATAACTCACAAGATTAGGATGAATTCAGGCGTATCTCCCTTAATATTAGGGAATTAATGAGATGTGAGGAACCTCCAGCGATGCAATTCTGGATAGAAAGTGACAAATCTTCTTGCCCACTCAAAGTAAAAGAGGAAAATTGATAGTGCAGATTGTATAAAAAAGGTAACAATTTATTACAAATATTGCACAATGTTTCAAATAAAAGACAGCATGTCTCCACACCAAGGTGGTATCCACGTACATCAGCCAATGTAATCACAGCAGGAAGTGGTAGACAGCACCAACAATAATAAAATAAAATAAAATAAAGATAAAAGTTCATATGAACCAATAAACAACTCCAACGCGTTTCGTCCTTCTTTGGACTTCCTCAGGGATGTATGACTGTAATCCGAATAGATTCTTCTTACATATCCGCTGGGAGATGAAGAAATCACTCGCAGATGATAGTGTGCGTTCCACCCTGGAACGCATTTGTTACTTCCGGGTGACGTAACTTCCGGTATAGCGGACCGAGTACGAACTTGATATCAGATACTTCTTAGCAGCAATAATATA
Source organism: Pelobates fuscus (assembly GCF_036172605.1). Lineage (NCBI taxonomy): Eukaryota > Metazoa > Chordata > Amphibia > Anura > Pelobatidae > Pelobates > Pelobates fuscus. The sequence continues at coordinate 22,449,770 of NC_086319.1, read as the reverse complement.
GAAATATATACAGTGTAACAATACATTATGTTGCCATGTAGGTAGTAAGCATTTCACATATTCAAGCCTTTCTAAACAGGAAATTTATTGGTTTAATGTATTTTATATCGGATAATAAGAATAGCAAAAAATAATATAGAATAAAAATAAAAATAAATATAAATATAAATAAAATAAAAATAAAAATAAAATAAAAATAAGAATAAAAATATTAATATTAATAATAAAAAATAAATAAATAATAAATAATAAATAATAAAAAAAATCAGATAAGTCCAGCTAAGTATATTTCTTGATTTAAACCATACTTTAACCCCTTAAGGACCAAACTTCTGGAATAAAAGGGAACCATGACATGTCACACATGTCATGTGTCCTTAAGGGGTTAAAGTCTTTAAATTAAAGATCCACTGGGCCTCTTTTGTATTTAACGAAGTTTCAATGTTTCCTCCTCTCCAATGTTTTTCTATTTTGTCTATCCCAATTGCTAAAAATGTATTCCATGAAAAATGTGGACAATAGGTACAATGTTTAGATAGACTATGGTCTAATTTTTTATTTCTTATATTTTGGAAATGTTCTAATAATCTGACATGAAGTTTTCAAATAGTCCGACCAATATATTGTACTCCACAACCACATTGTAATAAATAAATTACATGGGTGGTGGAACACTGGATTAATTTTTTAATATGATATGTTCGTTGTGTATATGTGCCCATAAATGTATTAGTATTCTTTTTTTGAAAAGTACACGTGGAACACTTTCCACATCGAAAAAAACCTTGTGTGTAGGTTGTATTGGAATAGTTTTAGCTGAAGGGAGTATACTTGGAGCCAATTTGTTCTTTAGATTGTCAGCTTTTTTATAAATTATAATTGGTTTGTTGGGTAAAATATTATTCAAAAAATTTGACGATTAATTATATTTTTAATCTCCCTAGCCTGGGAGTGATATTTAGTTACAAAGGCAAAATCAAACTTATTTCCATTTTTATTTTTATTTTTTGTCTACTAGTATGGCTCTATAACTTTGACTGTGAAGACTGGAATGGAAGCTGTATAAGACTCCTGAATCTGGTTGCCCAGTATTTTATTCTGTAATGGGTGTTTTAGTAGTTTAGGAAAACCATAAGCCATTTCTCGGTTAGGATTGAGTAAATTGCTGGTTAAGGCTTATCAGGTGCTAAAAAAATATCAACCAAAAACACAAAAATCTGGGATACGGCTGAAAGTAAATCTAAAAGGAACATAAAAATACAAATAGTGAAGTACAGTTAACACACTCAGTCATGCGCTATACATAGATGCACTCACAGAATTGTGAAGAATATATCGCTCATAGGGTGCCTCCCCCGATGAAATGGGGGGCTGGTAATCCCTTGGTTCCTTGTGAAGTTTCTCAATAATGCTCAAGACTTCAAACAGGTAATGGTAGGAAAAAACTATGATTTTTTATTGATAAAAGGTGAATAATCACCATTAATATAAAATATAATATAAGAAAAAACGGTATGGTCCTACGCGTTTCATTCTGCGAAGAACTTCATCAGGGACCGCAATTATAAATAAAATCAATATACAAGTTACAGCATGTAAAAAGACATCCTATTCCTCCCATCCCCAAGTCCCCTTTAAATAGGGCTAATCCCTGTGTCTATTGGTGGTTCCGTGGGTGGTGTCAGTCATCCATCACTTGATTGGGATTACTAGCCCCCCATTTCATCGGGGGAGGCACCCTATGAGTGATATATTCTTCACAATTCTGTAAGTGCATCTATGTATAGCGCATGACTGAGTGTGTTAACTGTACTTCACTATTTGTATTTTTATGCTCATTTTAGATTTACTTTCAGCTGTATCCCAGATTTTTGTGTTTTTGGTTGTCTATATATGAAAAGGTCGTCTTCTTTGGGTAACGATCTTGGGAGGCTGCACTATAAATTTTAAGTTAAGTATTTGTACACTTTTCACTACGGTTATTAATAGTGATTAATAGTTAGTTAGTGATGTCCCCAACGGTTCGCAGACGAATAGTTCCTGGTGAACATAGTTTGTTCGCGTTCGCCACGGATCGCGAACATATGCGATGTTCGGTCCGCCCCCTATTCGTCATCATTGAGTAAACTTTGACCCTGTACCTCACAGTCAGCAGACACATTCCAGCCAATCAGCAGCAGACCCTCCCTCTCAGACCCTCCCACCTCCTAGGCAGCATACAATTTAGATTAATTCTGAAGCTGTATTCTTTTTTTTTTATTCTTTTTTATTTTTTTAGAGAGAAGTGTGTTATATTTGAGCATGCTAGGCTGAACGTGCGTATATCATGGCTAGATGCACTGAGGGTATGAGTATATAGCAGTACATTGTTGTGAAAGATGGCTGTCATGTTTAGGGTGTCGCTTGCACGTTATCAACTGTGTATTTATATCAGCAGCTCCACCACTAGTTATAAATCAAGTGTGAGTCGCCCCATGAGATGAGACTAGTAAATAACATAATACATGAACGGTTAAGGTAAAGGCATGTAAGGAACTACGACAATAAACTCTTTAGGAGGTGAAATAATGACATGTTTAAACGCTTGCTACTTTACGATTAGTTAATGTGCAGAGAGCAGTTCATGTGATCAAAGGCATGGTGTGGAGGATCGGCTATAGTGGGACATGCTTGGCAGGCTGCTGTTTACTGCTTGTGCTCATCCGATCCCTTCTGGGTGCCAGGTGCAGACCCTGGGAGTCCCTGATACCTGGAACAACAAAGGCAAGTCTCTGGCTGAGTGCCGGGTTCGCGGCTTGACGTGGTGGAAGCTTGTTTTGTCGGGTGGTCGGATATGTCCCGGTGGTGCTTCACGTCCGGTGCGGGATTGTGGTGGCTTAAGGTGGAGGCGAGTGCTTGACGTGGGGCAGGCTCTGCATTTCTGGTTGTGCCTCCGGTCCCGTCTTCGACGCCTTTTGCGTTGGTGGATTTTAATGGGGACTGCTTCGCTTAGCTGTGGTGGAGCTTGTTGGGGCTGTGGTGGAGCTTGTTGGGGCTTCCTGCTTGTTATTTGCTTCCAAAATTGATTAAAGAGTCTGTCCAGCTTAGACTCAATATCCTGCCATGCTTTGCTGGTACCAGGAGGACACGCGGCTGCCGCCATATTGGGAGAGTCGCAGATGAGTATGTCAGCCTGGGCGGCTGTGCTCTGTGCGTCCATTAGCTCCAGACAGCCTCTCAGGGGTGGACCGGGATAACCCCCACTGGTCCGGGGGGGGGGGGGGGGGGATAACAGAGCTCCTGCTTGGAAGTAGCTGCTCCTGAGCATCCCAGGATCGGGAGATCGGCCGCCTCTCCCGCCCGGTGAGCACCAGGCCACACTTGCCACGCGGAGGTAAGTAAGTTTCTGTCGAGTTGCTGACTGCTATTAAGCATGTCGGGTCGGTCAGGTAGGAGCAACATTGCTGGGTCATCCCCTTCTGGGGTGAAATTCGCTTGTTTATAGCTGCTTAAAGTGAGATATTGAGGGAGCTCACACGAAGTGCGTCTTTCCTCCATGACAGCTAGACCCCGGAAGCTGAATTCTTAGTGAGAGGAGGGACAGTGTAGCTGCTGATTTAATAGGGAAATCGATAGCTAGGCTAGTGTATTCAGTGTCCACTACAGTCCTGAAGGACTCATCTGATCTCTGCTGTAAGGACAGCACCCCAAAAAGCCCTTTTTAGGGCTAGATCATCAGTCTGCTTTTTTTTTTCCTGTGTAATCTAATTGCAGTTGCCTGCCTGCCAGCATGTGTGTCAGGCTCACAGCGTATAATGTGCCCACTTGCCCAGTGCCACCACTCATATCTGGTGTCACAATAGCTTGCATTTAAAAAAAAAAACAACTTTTTTGACTGTAATATAATAGCAGTCAGTTTCCTTCACACGTGTGCGTTTCAGGGCCTGCCAGGGCACAGTGTCACACCAATCGAACTCATATCTGGTGTAACAGTAGAGTACATTAAAAAAAAAAAACTAGAAATTTGACTGTGAAATAATTTTACTGTGAAATAATAGCAGTCAGTTTCCTTCACACGTGTACATTTCAGGGCCTGCCAGGGCACAGTGTCACACCAGTGCAACTCATATCTGGTGTAACAGCAGTGTACATTTAAAAAAAAAATACAGGGGGCTTGTTGTCACCTTTCGGAGACCTTTGGTGTTGTACGTGGCTGTTTGGAGGAAGAGACCTTCAATGACATCAGTGAGGACAAGGAACGGGACATGGCTAGCTTGGTATCCAACCTTGTGCAAATGGGGAGTTTGCGGTTGTGCAAATGGACTGTTTGCGGTTGTTTGCGGTGCGTTAAACGGGGAGTTTGGTCTGTCACTGTTAATCGGGCGTAACCCTTACACTACCTGATCAATACAACATCATACCTGATGTTTTAAAGCACATTATTTCAAACAATTTAGAAATGTTAGGTGATTTATGCCCTTTATGGATTAAAACCAGACTCTGCATCAACTATGTAATTTTCCATGGGAGTTTTGCCATGGATCCCCCTCCGGCATGCCACAGTCCAGGTGTTAATCCCCTTGAAACAACTTTTCCATCACTATTGTGGCCAGAAAGAGTCCCTGTGGGTTTTAAAATTCGCCTGCCTATTGAAGTCTATGGCGGTTCGCCCGGTTCGCCCGTTCACGAACATTTGCGGAAGTTCGCATTCGCCATTCGCGAACGGAAAATTTTATGTTTGCGACATCACTAGTTATTAACAATAGTAGTGTTGATATTGTATTGTGCTAGCTAAAAAATATCAGTTCGAATATAAAAGCCAACACCTATATCTGAAATTGAAAATAAAGTATGAGGTGATTTAAATCCAGCCAAAATTAAATAAATAAAAATCGGCAACAAAAAGTTGATAATTATCGTCTGTTTTCGGGCAAAATAATTAAAGCAAGGCCCTTGTTAGTAAAGTATACAGCACGTATCTTGAATAATGATAAACAGAGGAGTAACACAGCTTTTCTTGTTTCTTAAGGGCTTAAGGACAGATGTAAACTACTCGTTCCCGGTCCAGATCTGCAATATATCTTGCAGTAAGTATTCAAAAACAATTTCTAAGAAATAAAGTGGGTAAAGCATTTTAAACCCCTATCACTGTCACATATGAGACATACAGTACTACTGTAACAATGAAAACCTGAAATGATGTAGTATCCGTAAATATACGGAGAAGGTACTGCACTCAAGTTAAAATTACTGTTTTTATCATAAGAGCTTTCGCATCCTGACCAGACCCCTATATCACTTGGTAGAAATATGGACTAAGTCCAGGCACGCATGGTTCCTCTGAGAGCAGACTTTTAATGAAACATTATATAGAACACTCGTGACAACGTTCTGATAATGTTTCAGTCGGACTTGACAAAGGTTACATTGCATGAGTGAAAACATTGTTAATCCCCTGGAACTTTATTAGGTGTGGGGAGGGTTTCCTTCAGCGGTTTTATAGTGTTCTTTCTCACTTTATTTCTCTCTATCTTGCTCTCCTCTCTCTCTTTGGCCCGAGGTAAAATAAGTTGCACGCCATGGAGATCACAGTATTCATAACATCCATTCCAGGTTTGAAGATTAGTTTGGTCTTAAATAGTTCGTAGTTTATCACTTTGCAGTTTTCAAAGAGTTAAGACTATTCTGTATAGTTATAATTTAACTTTACTAGGAAAATGTTTACTAAAATGTATTCTGAGAGTCCTATTTGCATATGGTAGGTGCCAGAATATATTTTTGTTTTCAGTCTTCATTCTTTAACGTCGTAAACAATCAAAATGAATATATCACGAGATACTGATCTCTGTATCCTTTCATCACTTCTTAAAGCGGCACTGTCACAGTCTGGGTACTTTGCAGAATTTGCAAGGACCCCGATGGTGACATCACTGCTGGGGGTCCAGTTGCCAGGGTGGAGCAGGCTAAGGTGAGTTCTACTTACCTGAACCTGTCCCTTCTCCCAGTGTGTCCTCTTCAACTCCTGGTGCTCCAGCACCAGAAACCGCTGTTACTGCTGAACTCTTGTGCATGCACGAGGGTACAGCATTGAGGTGTATGGAGAATCCTGTGAGACCCTCCATAGACAGAGCCCATACCCCACATCCATCACTGGTGACGACTGGGGTGATTGACGTTTATTGACAGCGGTACGTCCGCCTAGTGTCAAGAAGTATCAAGCGAATAAAAATTACTGAGAAAAAGTAGTCTCTACTTTATCTCAGGATATCTCTTGACTTGGTTGGAATTTTAGTGAAATTCCTAATCGGTTAAAATGAGTATTTCATAAAGGTTTTATCTTTATGAAATACTAATTTTTCAGTGGAGGGGTGGGTGGGGGGGAGCGCTTTAAGGTTAATTTGTTTGTAATTGAATGGAGAAATATATTATGACTTTTGTTTTAACCCATGTGCTTTATCCTTTGTGAGGAAATGGGACCATGGTTAGAGCATGAGACCCTGCCTGTGGAAGAGTGTACAAAATATATGGGCGGAAACACGTGTGCTAAGGAGTAGTTTATTTTTCAATATCAAGCTTATTTTAGGGAGTAATAATACTTTACGGGTCAGAAAACGAGTTATATTGGGTGAAGGGTTATTGCAGTGAGCGCCTTTGAGACTCAATATAACCATAAAATCTTCATAGAGATGCGGATCTAAACACAGATGAGGAAACAAACAAGAAAAAAACAAGGCCTTTTTATTAAGATTTTTTTTTTCTTCAGCTGGAATTTTAACCCTATTGAAGAGAAATGTAAGGTAAAGGCAAAGTACATTGTGAGAGATGGTGGGTACGGCTTGAGATCGGTAACCATGAAGCTTTTGATACATGCGCCAGTTCTTACATCTTGATGGAGATAGGATAACATGAGAAAGAAGAAGAAGAAGAAGAGAGGGCGAGGGCGAGAGAGGGCGGGTGGGAGAGGGCGAGGGCGAGGGCGAGGGCGAGAGAGGGCGAGGGCGAGGGCGAGGGTGAGAGAGGGCGGGTGGGAGAGGGCGAGGGCGAGGGCGAGGGCGAGGGTGAGGGCGAGAGAGGGCGAGGGCGAGAGAGGGCGGGTGGGAGAGGGCGAGGGCGAGGGCGAGAGAGGGCGAGGGCG